>NW_022322740.1:0-5764 GCF_002776525.5 Piliocolobus tephrosceles
TGCTGGTTCTTTTGCGCCCGCTCGGCTGGTCTTAGAAAAACAAGACAGATGGTGCCGAACCCGGGAGGAGACCCCTCCTCAGGGCCCCCAGGGTCTGGGGAGCCTCCTCCTCCTCGTTCCACACCGCAGACGGACCAGGACCTGAGACCCGCTTCCCTCACTCTCATGGCCTCTCTGGGGTAAGTGCCCTTGTCTCCTCTTTACCTCCCTCGGCCAGAAATCCTGCGCGGGTCCGAGGTCCATTTTGAGCCACCAAGTGGCTTGGGAGAGCCTTGCAGGACGGAGACGTCCGCCTGAAGGTAATCTCCACCTTGGCTTCAAGAGCCTCCAGTCTGTCTCTGCTGGTTCCAGAGGACGCTTTGAAGCCAGGCAGAGATCCACTTCCATTTCCATTGTGTCCATTGTGTCCCTCGGCCAAAATCCTGCGCGGGTCCGAGGTCCATTTTGAGCCACCAAGTGGCTTGGAAGCCACCACGTGGCTTCGGAGAGCCTTGCAGGACGGAGACGTCCGCCTGAAGGTACCCTCCACTTTGGCTTCAAGAGCCTCCAGTCTGTCTCTGCTGGTTCCAAAGGACGCTTTGAAGCCAGGCAGAGATCCACTTCCATTTCCATTGTGTCCATTGTGTGTCGGTAAAGAGGAAACAAACGGGAAACCCCCCAGTCCAAATTTCCAAAGAGCACCCCCTTAGGGTGCCTCCTAGCCAATTTAAAAACCTTACAGCTTGAACAAGATCTTAGGAGGAAGCGGTTAATTTTCCTTTCCACTGTGGCGTGATCGACCTCAACAATTTCTGCCAGCGGCTAGGCAAGTGGTCTGAAATTTACATACAAGGCTTTTGGGCCTTAGGCTCTCGTCCCTATACTCCTTCTCTCCCCGCTCTCCCCACCCCCTCCCTTCCTGCCCAGACTCCTCCTCCTCCCCCCATCCAGACTCCTCCTTCCTCCTCCTTATCTACTAGTAATCCACTCAGTCCCGTGCCTCCTTCGGGGCCCCCAACTGGCTGTCTTGAGTCCCCTATTCCTGCCCCACACCCTCCTACAGTGTTAGCGCCTTTGCGAGAGGTGGCTGGGGCGGAGGGGGTAGTCAGAGTACATGTCCCTTTTTCATTGGCCGATCTTTCCAAAATTGAGAAGCGTTTAGGTGATTTCTCAGCTAATCCTACCATCTACATAAAGGAATTTAGATACCTTTGTCAGGCCTATGACTTAACTTGGCATGACCTCCAGGTTATCCTAACCTCCACCCTAAACCCAGAGGAGCAAGAGCGCATCCTAGCGGCCGCCAGGCAGCACGCCAACCAACTACATTTAACTGACGCCGCCATCCCACTAGGGGAGCAAGCAGTCCCCTCGGCAGACCCAGACTGGAACTTCCAAGCAAACCAGCCTGGGCGCCGTAGGCGAGACTTAATGGTCCAGTGTTTGTTGGCTGGTATGCAAGCAGCCTCAAACAAAACTGTAAATTTTAACAAATTAAAAGAAATTATTCAAAATCCAGAAGAAAATCCAGCCGCATTCTTAAATAGGCTGACTGAAGTTCTGACCCAGTATACCCGGTTAGATCCGGCCTCCCCCACAGGGGCCACCATTTTGGCGTCGTATTTCATTTCTCAATCAGCTCCTGACATTCGTAAAAAACTTCAAAAGGTAGAGGATGGTCCTCAGGCACCAATACAAGACCTAGTTAAATTAGCCTTTAAGGTCTATAACTCCAGAGAGGAGACGGCTGAAGCGGTGCGACAAGCACGCCTTAAACAGAAGGCCCAGCTCCTAGCAGCGGCTTTACAGCCCAGTCGTAACCCCAGACCAGAGAGCACACACCCCGCAGACTCCATAGAGCCTGCTATAAGTGCGGCAAGGCAGGACACTATGCCAACAGGTGTCCGCAGGGTCCCCGAGTCCCAACGCAGCCTTGCTATAAGTGCAAGGCATCAGGACATTGGGCCAGTGAATGTCCTAACCCTCATCCACCAGCAACCCCGTGCCCTGCTTGCCAGCAGAAAGGACATTGGAAGTCGGATTGCCCCACCCTGAGAACAGGTGCCGCGCCTCTACGTGACTCCCTTTCCCAGGATCCTGGGAGCTCCTTCCAGCTCCTACATCTGGACGACGACGACAACTGAAGGTGCCGAGACTCGGGGACCCCCATCACCCTCGCCAAGCCACGGGTAACTCTCCTGGTAGCGGGTAAGACAATTACTTTTTTAATCAACAGCGAGGCTACCTATTCTGTTTTGCCGTCCTTCTCTGGACCTAGCCTTCCATCCAATATCTCTGTAGTAGGGGTAGACGGAAAGCCATCCACTCCACGAAAAACTCCACTCCTTAATTGCTGCCTGGCCAACAACTATTTTGCGCACTCGTTCCTCATTATACCCTCATGCCCTACCCCCTTACTAGGCCGAGACATCCTGAGCACCTTAAAGGCCTCCATACACATCCCCACCAACCCATCCACTCCCCTTCAACCCTCTCATGACCTGTTGCTCATGCTTTGTGCAGGCGCACACGCTCCTCCTATGTCGCCCCCACCCCCCATCTTCCCTATTTCTGTACACCCTCAAGTGTGGGACACTTCCACCCCAGTCATAGCTGCCCACCACCCACCGTCCTGTGACCTATCTATCCAAACAGCTAGACCCAACTGTACAAGGCTGGCAACCCTGTCTGCGTGCGTTAGCAGCGGCAGCCTGCCTGACCCAGGAAGCAAAAAAGCTCATTAGAGGCAGTAATCTAACGGTCCTCTCCACACACCGTCTTCAGGATCTCATCTCTCATAAAAGTATTAGCCACTTAACTCCATCCCGGCTCCAACTTTTTCATCTCTTATTCATAGAAGACCCCACTGTTACTTTAGAAGTTTGCTCCTCTCTAAATCCAGCCACTTTACTGCCAGACTCTCTTAAACCACCCCATACTAAACATTCTTGTCCTGAGGTCCTGGAGGCTCAACCCCCCAGCCACCTACACTTGCATGACCAGCCCCTTCAGAATGCACAATTAACCTTATTTGTGGATGGCAGCTCCTTTATCAACCCCCAAGGAAACAGGCAGGCAGGATATGCAGTAGTTACCTCCTCTGCAGTTTTAGAGGCAAAACCCCTACCACAAGGGACCACATCACAGCAGGCAGAACTCACTGCACTGACCAAGGCACTCCTGCTATCAAAAGGAAAAACAGTAAACATATACACAGATTCTAAATATGCTTTTCTAATTGCACACACTCATTCAGTCATCTGGAGAGAGAGGGGGTTTTTAACCACCGGCGGTACCCCTATTATTAACAAAAACCAAATACTAAAACTACTAGATGCATTGTCAGCACCTTCCAAGGTAGCCATTATACATTGTAAAGGGCACCAAACTTCATCTGACCCGATAGCAGCTGGCAACAATTTCGCTGACATCACTGCCAAGTCAGCCGCCAGATTTTCCACCCCTAAGCCTCCTTCTGTCTGTTTTCTCTCCCCCCAATATGCCCCTAACTACACTCAGGAAGAAAAGGCTAAGCTATTACAAAATCCAACAGCCAAACTAACTACAGGTGACTGGATATATATATTGATAACAAACTAGTTATTCCTGAAACACAACTCCATACCATTCTAACAGACATACATAACTCTTTACATATAGGACCCAAAGCCTTATACAATTTTCTAAATCCCCTCCTCCACTGTCCAACACTACAAAAACACTTACTGACAATCAACCAGCAGTGCTCTACCTGTCTAAAGGCAAATCCTCAAGGCGCATTGCGTAGTCCCCATCCCAGCCACCAACTCAGAGGACACCAACCAAGTGAAGATTGGCAAATTGATTTCACACATATGCCAAAACATAAAAAATTCAAATACCTCTTAACCCTTGTGGACACTTTTTCAGGGTGGATAGAGGCCTATCCTACCACAGGAGAAACCGCTAACATTGTTGCCTCTATACTCACTGAACATATTATTCCTAGGTTTGGTCTCCCGGTCACTCTTCAATCCGACAATGGTCCAGCATTCATCTCTAAGGTAGTCCAACAGGTGGCATCCCTCCTACACATCACCTGGAAACTCCACATCCCTTATAGGCCTCAGTCTTCTGGTAAGGTAGAAAAGGCTAACGGACTCATCAAACAACAGCTCACCAAACTCTCAATCGAAACCCAGCAGTCGTGGGTAACCCTCCTTCCCTTAGCCCTGACCCGGCTGCGGGCAGCACCTCGAAGCCCAACAGGCCTCAGTCCGTTCGAATTAGTCTACGGACGGCCCCTAACCCTCCAGCAAATACCTTCCCTGCCAGCCCCTTTGGCGAACTACCTCCCATATCTCACTCTTCTCAGACAACTCCTAAGACAGCACGCTGAGTTAGCACACCCTCCTCCAACAGACGCCTACAACCCACATCTCTCCCTCAGTCCCGGGGACCAAGTATACATAAAAGACATCCAAGCCAAAGACTTACAGCCCAGGTGGAAAGGTCCATACATTGTCCTCCTGTCTACACATACAGCAGCAAAACTCCCAGGACACACACATTGGATTCATATTTCCCAGCTAAAAAGGGCCCCCACTGAGAATAATCAGTGGACATCAGTTCAACTTTCCCCCACTCGCCTCAAACTTACAAAGCTTCCTTGACTATCTCATGCTCCCCGACCCCTGGCGCCTGGCTTGCTTTCTCAACATCCTCTACATAAACCTATCAGACTTTCAATACATAGCCCCAGATCCATATCTACCTCCGGACAATAGTCCAGAGCAGTGGTTCTCCCGTCTTCTAACTTTCATCGAACATCTTCAGTGACAAGGGACACTGCAACTACACTGAAAATGTAGTCTCAGTTTACATTTATATTGCCGTCTCACTCATACACTCAGACCTTTGCTAGTCCGCCTACTGTATGGCAGTTATTTTTTTAATCACTGAAACTTGGCCACAAGACAGCCGAACACACTCAGTAGTACATAGTTCTGCCAGTTGTCTTCCTTAAGGCTGTCAAACTTCTCTCCGCACAATAGAGGCCCCTTCTCATGGCTCACACTTATCCGCCAAAGGCCAAACTTAACCTACACTGTGAATATAACCAATCTCTCCCACCGCTTCCTCTGTGAGGCTTTAGAAGGCCCCCACCTAGTGGCAGCCCCCCGCCCTGCCTATGGCCTTCAACACAACTGGTCTCTCTCTCCAAAACTCTTAACCATACAGCCATTAACTGAGCCCTCTATGTCCCTGTGTCCTTGGTCCCCAGTCTAACTTTATACAGCCAGGCAGAGGTATCAGAGCTTTTCCAACAACTTTCTATGCTACTACGCCACTTTCATCAAAAAACGGGCTGTTTTCCTCCCTCTAGTTATTGGAATCAGCTGAAGGACTGGCCTCCCTGCAGCGCCGAACTACCTCAATAGCCCAAGTAGCTGCCCAAAATAGGCGAGCTCTGGACTTGCTTACAGCTGAAAAAGGAGGCACTTGTCTCTTCCCTGGAGAAGAGTGCTGCTATTATGTTAGCGAGTCAAGCCTAGCAGACACTAACATTCAAACTGCCCATATTCCAACAAATGCTTCCACTTCTTATTCTTGCACTAATACTGTGCCTTATTTTATTTTTCATCCGTGCGTCCAAATACCAACCATAGGCTCCGACTTTAACAACGCCCCTTAACAGCAGGAAGTAGCCAGACAGACCACGGCGCCCCTTTATCACTATTATCAACAAAAGGTTGGACTGTTTGGACGAACCGAGGCAAGATGGTGCACTTCCGGGTTCTTCATC
>NW_022322741.1:0-5764 GCF_002776525.5 Piliocolobus tephrosceles
GATGAAGAACCCGGAAGTGCACCATCTTGCCTCGGTTCGTCCAAACAGTCCAACCTTTTGTTGATAATAGTGATAAAGGGGCGCCGTGGTCTGTCTGGCTACTTCCTGCTGTTAAGGGGCGTTGTTAAAGTCGGAGCCTATGGTTGGTATTTGGACGCACGGATGAAAAATAAAATAAGGCACAGTATTAGTGCAAGAATAAGAAGTGGAAGCATTTGTTGGAATATGGGCAGTTTGAATGTTAGTGTCTGCTAGGCTTGACTCGCTAACATAATAGCAGCACTCTTCTCCAGGGAAGAGACAAGTGCCTCCTTTTTCAGCTGTAAGCAAGTCCAGAGCTCGCCTATTTTGGGCAGCTACTTGGGCTATTGAGGTAGTTCGGCGCTGCAGGGAGGCCAGTCCTTCAGCTGATTCCAATAACTAGAGGGAGGAAAACAGCCCGTTTTTTGATGAAAGTGGCGTAGTAGCATAGAAAGTTGTTGGAAAAGCTCTGATACCTCTGCCTGGCTGTATAAAGTTAGACTGGGGACCAAGGACACAGGGACATAGAGGGCTCAGTTAATGGCTGTATGGTTAAGAGTTTTGGAGAGAGAGACCAGTTGTGTTGAAGGCCATAGGCAGGGCGGGGGGCTGCCACTAGGTGGGGGCCTTCTAAAGCCTCACAGAGGAAGCGGTGGGAGAGATTGGTTATATTCACAGTGTAGGTTAAGTTTGGCCTTTGGCGGATAAGTGTGAGCCATGAGAAGGGGCCTCTATTGTGCGGAGAGAAGTTTGACAGCCTTAAGGAAGACAACTGGCAGAACTATGTACTACTGAGTGTGTTCGGCTGTCTTGTGGCCAAGTTTCAGTGATTAAAAAAATAACTGCCATACAGTAGGCGGACTAGCAAAGGTCTGAGTGTATGAGTGAGACGGCAATATAAATGTAAACTGAGACTACATTTTCAGTGTAGTTGCAGTGTCCCTTGTCACTGAAGATGTTCGATGAAAGTTAGAAGACGGGAGAACCACTGCTCTGGACTATTGTCCGGAGGTAGATATGGATCTGGGGCTATGTATTGAAAGTCTGATAGGTTTATGTAGAGGATGTTGAGAAAGCAAGCCAGGCGCCAGGGGTCGGGGAGCATGAGATAGTCAAGGAAGCTTTGTAAGTTTGAGGCGAGTGGGGGAAAGTTGAACTGATGTCCACTGATTATTCTCAGTGGGGGCCCTTTTTAGCTGGGAAATATGAATCCAATGTGTGTGTCCTGGGAGTTTTGCTGCTGTATGTGTAGACAGGAGGACAATGTATGGACCTTTCCACCTGGGCTGTAAGTCTTTGGCTTGGATGTCTTTTATGTATACTTGGTCCCCGGGACTGAGGGAGAGATGTGGGTTGTAGGCGTCTGTTGGAGGAGGGTGTGCTAACTCAGCGTGCTGTCTTAGGAGTTGTCTGAGAAGAGTGAGATATGGGAGGTAGTTCGCCAAAGGGGCTGGCAGGGAAGGTATTTGCTGGAGGGTTAGGGGCCGTCCGTAGACTAATTCGAACGGACTGAGGCCTGTTGGGCTTCGAGGTGCTGCCCGCAGCCGGGTCAGGGCTAAGGGAAGGAGGGTTACCCACGACTGCTGGGTTTCGATTGAGAGTTTGGTGAGCTGTTGTTTGATGAGTCCGTTAGCCTTTTCTACCTTACCAGAAGACTGAGGCCTATAAGGGATGTGGAGTTTCCAGGTGATGTGTAGGAGGGATGCCACCTGTTGGACTACCTTAGAGATGAATGCTGGACCATTGTCGGATTGAAGAGTGACCGGGAGACCAAACCTAGGAATAATATGTTCAGTGAGTATAGAGGCAACAATGTTAGCGGTTTCTCCTGTGGTAGGATAGGCCTCTATCCACCCTGAAAAAGTGTCCACAAGGGTTAAGAGGTATTTGAATTTTTTATGTTTTGGCATATGTGTGAAATCAATTTGCCAATCTTCACTTGGTTGGTGTCCTCTGAGTTGGTGGCTGGGATGGGGACTACGCAATGCGCCTTGAGGATTTGCCTTTAGACAGGTAGAGCACTGCTGGTTGATTGTCAGTAAGTGTTTTTGTAGTGTTGGACAGTGGAGGAGGGGATTTAGAAAATTGTATAAGGCTTTGGGTCCTATATGTAAAGAGTTATGTATGTCTGTTAGAATGGTATGGAGTTGTGTTTCAGGAATAACTAGTTTGTTATCAATATATATATCCAGTCACCTGTAGTTAGTTTGGCTGTTGGATTTTGTAATAGCTTAGCCTTTTCTTCCTGAGTGTAGTTAGGGGCATATTGGGGGGAGAGAAAACAGACAGAAGGAGGCTTAGGGGTGGAAAATCTGGCGGCTGACTTGGCAGTGATGTCAGCGAAATTGTTGCCAGCTGCTATCGGGTCAGATGAAGTTTGGTGCCCTTTACAATGTATAATGGCTACCTTGGAAGGTGCTGACAATGCATCTAGTAGTTTTAGTATTTGGTTTTTGTTAATAATAGGGGTACCGCCGGTGGTTAAAAACCCCCTCTCTCTCCAGATGACTGAATGAGTGTGTGCAATTAGAAAAGCATATTTAGAATCTGTGTATATGTTTACTGTTTTTCCTTTTGATAGCAGGAGTGCCTTGGTCAGTGCAGTGAGTTCTGCCTGCTGTGATGTGGTCCCTTGTGGTAGGGGTTTTGCCTCTAAAACTGCAGAGGAGGTAACTACTGCATATCCTGCCTGCCTGTTTCCTTGGGGGTTGATAAAGGAGCTGCCATCCACAAATAAGGTTAATTGTGCATTCTGAAGGGGCTGGTCATGCAAGTGTAGGTGGCTGGGGGGTTGAGCCTCCAGGACCTCAGGACAAGAATGTTTAGTATGGGGTGGTTTAAGAGAGTCTGGCAGTAAAGTGGCTGGATTTAGAGAGGAGCAAACTTCTAAAGTAACAGTGGGGTCTTCTATGAATAAGAGATGAAAAAGTTGGAGCCGGGATGGAGTTAAGTGGCTAATACTTTTATGAGAGATGAGATCCTGAAGACGGTGTGTGGAGAGGACCGTTAGATTACTGCCTCTAATGAGCTTTTTTGCTTCCTGGGTCAGGCAGGCTGCCGCTGCTAACGCACGCAGACAGGGTTGCCAGCCTTGTACAGTTGGGTCTAGCTGTTTGGATAGATAGGTCACAGGACGGTGGGTGGTGGGCAGCTATGACTGGGGTGGAAGTGTCCCACACTTGAGGGTGTACAGAAATAGGGAAGATGGGGGGTGGGGGCGACATAGGAGGAGCGTGTGCGCCTGCACAAAGCATGAGCAACAGGTCATGAGAGGGTTGAAGGGGAGTGGATGGGTTGGTGGGGATGTGTATGGAGGCCTTTAAGGTGCTCAGGATGTCTCGGCCTAGTAAGGGGGTAGGGCATGAGGGTATAATGAGGAACGAGTGCGCAAAATAGTTGTTGGCCAGGCAGCAATTAAGGAGTGGAGTTTTTCGTGGAGTGGATGGCTTTCCGTCTACCCCTACTACAGAGATATTGGATGGAAGGCTAGGTCCAGAGAAGGACGGCAAAACAGAATAGGTAGCCTCGCTGTTGATTAAAAAAGTAATTGTCTTACCCGCTACCAGGAGAGTTACCCGTGGCTTGGCGAGGGTGATGGGGGTCCCCGAGTCTCGGCACCTTCAGTTGTCGTCGTCGTCCAGATGTAGGAGCTGGAAGGAGCTCCCAGGATCCTGGGAAAGGGAGTCACGTAGAGGCGCGGCACCTGTTCTCAGGGTGGGGCAATCCGACTTCCAATGTCCTTTCTGCTGGCAAGCAGGGCACGGGGTTGCTGGTGGATGAGGGTTAGGACATTCACTGGCCCAATGTCCTGATGCCTTGCACTTATAGCAAGGCTGCGTTGGGACTCGGGGACCCTGCGGACACCTGTTGGCATAGTGTCCTGCCTTGCCGCACTTATAGCAGGCTCTATGGAGTCTGCGGGGTGTGTGCTCTCTGGTCTGGGGTTACGACTGGGCTGTAAAGCCGCTGCTAGGAGCTGGGCCTTCTGTTTAAGGCGTGCTTGTCGCACCGCTTCAGCCGTCTCCTCTCTGGAGTTATAGACCTTAAAGGCTAATTTAACTAGGTCTTGTATTGGTGCCTGAGGACCATCCTCTACCTTTTGAAGTTTTTTACGAATGTCAGGAGCTGATTGAGAAATGAAATACGACGCCAAAATGGTGGCCCCTGTGGGGGAGGCCGGATCTAACCGGGTATACTGGGTCAGAACTTCAGTCAGCCTATTTAAGAATGCGGCTGGATTTTCTTCTGGATTTTGAATAATTTCTTTTAATTTGTTAAAATTTACAGTTTTGTTTGAGGCTGCTTGCATACCAGCCAACAAACACTGGACCATTAAGTCTCGCCTACGGCGCCCAGGCTGGTTTGCTTGGAAGTTCCAGTCTGGGTCTGCCGAGGGGACTGCTTGCTCCCCTAGTGGGATGGCGGCGTCAGTTAAATGTAGTTGGTTGGCGTGCTGCCTGGCGGCCGCTAGGATGCGCTCTTGCTCCTCTGGGTTTAGGGTGGAGGTTAGGATAACCTGGAGGTCATGCCAAGTTAAGTCATAGGCCTGACAAAGGTATCTAAATTCCTTTATGTAGATGGTAGGATTAGCTGAGAAATCACCTAAACGCTTCTCAATTTTGGAAAGATCGGCCAATGAAAAAGGGACATGTACTCTGACTACCCCCTCCGCCCCAGCCACCTCTCGCAAAGGCGCTAACACTGTAGGAGGGTGTGGGGCAGGAATAGGGGACTCAAGACAGCCAGTTGGGGGCCCCGAAGGAGGCACGGGACTGAGTGGATTACTAGTAGATAAGGAGGAGGAAGGAGGAGTCTGGATGGGGGGAGGAGGAGGAGTCTGGGCAGGAAGGGAGGGGGTGGGGAGAGCGGGGAGAGAAGGAGTATAGGGACGAGAGCCTAAGGCCCAAAAGCCTTGTATGTAAATTTCAGACCACTTGCCTAGCCGCTGGCAGAAATTGTTGAGGTCGATCACGCCACAGTGGAAAGGAAAATTAACCGCTTCCTCCTAAGATCTTGTTCAAGCTGTAAGGTTTTTAAATTGGCTAGGAGGCACCCTAAGGGGGTGCTCTTTGGAAATTTGGACTGGGGGGTTTCCCGTTTGTTTCCTCTTTACCGACACACAATGGACACAATGGAAATGGAAGTGGATCTCTGCCTGGCTTCAAAGCGTCCTTTGGAACCAGCAGAGACAGACTGGAGGCTCTTGAAGCCAAAGTGGAGGGTACCTTCAGGCGGACGTCTCCGTCCTGCAAGGCTCTCCGAAGCCACGTGGTGGCTTCCAAGCCACTTGGTGGCTCAAAATGGACCTCGGACCCGCGCAGGATTTTGGCCGAGGGACACAATGGACACAATGGAAATGGAAGTGGATCTCTGCCTGGCTTCAAAGCGTCCTCTGGAACCAGCAGAGACAGACTGGAGGCTCTTGAAGCCAAGGTGGAGATTACCTTCAGGCGGACGTCTCCGTCCTGCAAGGCTCTCCCAAGCCACTTGGTGGCTCAAAATGGACCTCGGACCCGCGCAGGATTTCTGGCCGAGGGAGGTAAAGAGGAGACAAGGGCACTTACCCCAGAGAGGCCATGAGAGTGAGGGAAGCGGGTCTCAGGTCCTGGTCCGTCTGCGGTGTGGAACGAGGAGGAGGAGGCTCCCCAGACCCTGGGGGCCCTGAGGAGGGGTCTCCTCCCGGGTTCGGCACCATCTGTCTTGTTTTTCTAAGACCAGCCGAGCGGGCGCAAAAGAACCAGCA
>NW_022322743.1:0-3116 GCF_002776525.5 Piliocolobus tephrosceles
CCCCCTTCTAGGGCCCGTTCGACTGTCCCGCGGGTCGGGACACCTGGTGCCCGAACAGAGACCTGGACATGGGGGAAGAAGTGAGGAAGAAGGCACTAAAGTCGGCTGAAAGTGAAAGTGGAAGAAAAACTCCTCCGGACATCACCGGAACCTGCCGCGTTGGAACCAGAGGTAAGTAATAGTGCCTGATTATGGGACAAGAATTAAGCCAGCATCAGATTTCTGTAGGGCAATTAAAAGAGGCTTTAAAAGCACGAGGAGTAAAGGTTAAAAGTAATGATTTGTTTAAATTTTTTGATTTTGTAAAGGATACCTGCCCTTGGTTTCCTCAAGAGGGAACCATTGACATGAAGAGGTGGCGTAGAGTGGGAGACTGTTTTCAAGATTATTATAGTACTTTTGGACCAGAGAAGGTCCCGGTGACAGCCTTTTCCTATTGGAACTTAATTAGAGATATAATAGATAAAAAGGAAAGAGAAAAAGATCCTGAGGTAATGGCGGTGGTTACTCAGACTGAGGAAATATTAAGAGGCAGCTCCCAAACCGACCTCGAAAAACCCACACCTAGTAAAGAAATAGACTTGATATCACTACAGAGCGACGAAGAGGAGGCTGGGGCCCCCTCAATAACAAATATAGAAACATCAAATAAGGAAAAGGCCAGAAAATACCCAGTTTTACCTACAACTAATGAAAACAAAAGTAAAAATAACCTTAACCGTTCAGAAGTAGACTGGGATAATTTGGAGGAAGGGGCAGCAAAATATCATAGTTCTGACTGGCCACAAACTTTTACTTATCCTCCTCCCTATAATAAGGCTTCTGCCCCCACAGTTATGGCAGTAATAGACCCAAAAGAGGAGCTTAGAGGAAAGATTGCACAACTTGAAGAGCAAATAAAGCTCGAAGAACTGCATCAGTCTTTAATCACTAGATTGCAGAAATTAAGGACAGGAAGAGATAGTATAATTTAGAATTTGGAGATTTAATAACCAGGGCTACCCAGAAAAAGTGACTTGATAACATGGTACCAATAAGTAAGGGATGCTCTCTCGGTTTGCTTTTGCCACTTTCAAGATTTTAACTTCTCAGGTTATTAATCAAAATTATTGTATAAGTTAGCCAATAGAATTTTTAGGTTAAAACAACAGATGGGGGGTTTGTGGAGTGTTTAATGTCATGGGCATTTTTAGTAGCATAGACCCTTTGTTCTGCATTTGAATATTTTGTATATTTTTGTTTCACAGTTAATCTTCCCTCCCCAAGTTTGCTATTCAAATCAACTGCCTGAATGACATTTCTAGTAGTCTGATGTATTTTTTTGAGGAATAGTTTGTGATTCCAATGCAGGTGTCTTCATTACCATTACCTCTACACTGCAGAGGAGGCAAAACTCCTTTATTAGAATTACTGCACATGTGTATGGGGAAAATAGTTTTGAAAGACTAGAATGATATAAGTGAGAAAAGTTGGTCAGCTTGGCTATGGAGTGGTGGCAATAATCTCTAAACATTCCTAAAGACCATGAGCTGAACCTAAACTCCCTTGGAATCTGAACAAAGGAATATAAAATTGCCATTTGAAAACGACCAGCTAGTCTGGACCTCAGAGATAGATCAGCCAGTGGCCCAAAGCCATTTCAAGTACAGAAATTGTATTGAGACTACAACTAAATAAATTTGAACATTAAGTATAATTTTACCACTTTTCCTCTTTATAAGCATATTTGTAAACTCAAAACTGCACAGAAGTGACTTTACTTTCTCAAGTTTGATATTGAGTTGACTGTTCACTTATCCCTCACCCTTCCCCTTCCCTGTCCTAAGGCAATAGTGCACAACTTAGGTTATTTTTGCTTCCGCATATGAATGAAAAACTTAATGTTCTTTATACCTTTGTATGTATGATCTACTTTTGTAACAGACCATGGTTGTGTCCAAGGTAAAACCACAGTGATATTTTTGGATGCTTTGTCTGCAATCTTGACTTGTTTTTCCAGTATCATTATTCAGACTTCAACTTGTGAATCTTTTACTTTTAAACATCTTGATAATTTGTTGTTGAGAGCTGTTCATTCTAAAATGTAATGAAATTCAGTCTAGTTCTGCTGATAAAGATCATCAGTTTTGAAAGGTCACTGATTTTCCTCTTCCCTCTTAGTTTTTTGCCCAATATATGGAGAAGAGTAATGGTCAATCTTAACATTTTGTTTTAATTGTTTAATAAAGCTGCTGGGCAGTGGTGCAGCATTCCTACCTAATGTCATAAAAGCAAAATACTTACATAGCTTTCTTAAAATATAGGAATGACATTACATTTTTAGGAAGAAACAAAAGGGCAATACAATTCATCCCCTCACTTGCAGGATTAGGCATAACTACTGCCGTAGCAACTGGGGCTACAGGCCTAGGGGTTTCTGTTACTCAATACACCAAATTGTCTCGCCAATTGATCTCAGATATGCAGGCCATTTCAAGTACTATACAAGATTTACAAGATCAGGTGGATTCTCTGGCAGAAGTAGTGCTCCAAAATAGAAGAGGCCTAGATTTACTAACTGCAGAACAGGGAGGCATCTGCTTGGCTTTACAGGAGAAGTGCTATTTCTATGCCAACAAATCCGGGATCGTCAGGGATAAAATCAGGCGTCTACAAGAAGACCTAGAAAAATGACGAAAAGAAATAACCGATAACCCGTTTTGGACTGGGTTCCATGGACTCCTTCCCTATCTTATCCCATTCCTGGGCCCCCTGCTTTGCCTATTGCTCTTACTCTCTGTAGGACCTTTGGTCTTCAATAAGCTCATGACATTCCTTAAGCAGCAAGTCGAGGCTATCCAAGCGAAGCCTATACAGGTCCATTATCATCGCCTAGAACAAGAAGATCACGGTGGTTCATACTCACACCCATTATGACCACCTTCCCTATGCGCTGAACTGGACAGCCAATGACGGGTAAGAGAGCATCATCTCTCACTAACCTAAGACAGGAGGGCCCTCATAGGCTACTGCCTAATCCCATGACGGGTACCAGTGATGAGATGTATTACTCCAACCTAAGACAGGCGCAGTTCCCGAGGGACAATCTTCTAGCCACAATTATATATAAAAAAAGG
>NW_022322744.1:0-3116 GCF_002776525.5 Piliocolobus tephrosceles
CCTTTTTTTATATATAATTGTGGCTAGAAGATTGTCCCTCGGGAACTGCGCCTGTCTTAGGTTGGAGTAATACATCTCATCACTGGTACCCGTCATGGGATTAGGCAGTAGCCTATGAGGGCCCTCCTGTCTTAGGTTAGTGAGAGATGATGCTCTCTTACCCGTCATTGGCTGTCCAGTTCAGCGCATAGGGAAGGTGGTCATAATGGGTGTGAGTATGAACCACCGTGATCTTCTTGTTCTAGGCGATGATAATGGACCTGTATAGGCTTCGCTTGGATAGCCTCGACTTGCTGCTTAAGGAATGTCATGAGCTTATTGAAGACCAAAGGTCCTACAGAGAGTAAGAGCAATAGGCAAAGCAGGGGGCCCAGGAATGGGATAAGATAGGGAAGGAGTCCATGGAACCCAGTCCAAAACGGGTTATCGGTTATTTCTTTTCGTCATTTTTCTAGGTCTTCTTGTAGACGCCTGATTTTATCCCTGACGATCCCGGATTTGTTGGCATAGAAATAGCACTTCTCCTGTAAAGCCAAGCAGATGCCTCCCTGTTCTGCAGTTAGTAAATCTAGGCCTCTTCTATTTTGGAGCACTACTTCTGCCAGAGAATCCACCTGATCTTGTAAATCTTGTATAGTACTTGAAATGGCCTGCATATCTGAGATCAATTGGCGAGACAATTTGGTGTATTGAGTAACAGAAACCCCTAGGCCTGTAGCCCCAGTTGCTACGGCAGTAGTTATGCCTAATCCTGCAAGTGAGGGGATGAATTGTATTGCCCTTTTGTTTCTTCCTAAAAATGTAATGTCATTCCTATATTTTAAGAAAGCTATGTAAGTATTTTGCTTTTATGACATTAGGTAGGAATGCTGCACCACTGCCCAGCAGCTTTATTAAACAATTAAAACAAAATGTTAAGATTGACCATTACTCTTCTCCATATATTGGGCAAAAAACTAAGAGGGAAGAGGAAAATCAGTGACCTTTCAAAACTGATGATCTTTATCAGCAGAACTAGACTGAATTTCATTACATTTTAGAATGAACAGCTCTCAACAACAAATTATCAAGATGTTTAAAAGTAAAAGATTCACAAGTTGAAGTCTGAATAATGATACTGGAAAAACAAGTCAAGATTGCAGACAAAGCATCCAAAAATATCACTGTGGTTTTACCTTGGACACAACCATGGTCTGTTACAAAAGTAGATCATACATACAAAGGTATAAAGAACATTAAGTTTTTCATTCATATGCGGAAGCAAAAATAACCTAAGTTGTGCACTATTGCCTTAGGACAGGGAAGGGGAAGGGTGAGGGATAAGTGAACAGTCAACTCAATATCAAACTTGAGAAAGTAAAGTCACTTCTGTGCAGTTTTGAGTTTACAAATATGCTTATAAAGAGGAAAAGTGGTAAAATTATACTTAATGTTCAAATTTATTTAGTTGTAGTCTCAATACAATTTCTGTACTTGAAATGGCTTTGGGCCACTGGCTGATCTATCTCTGAGGTCCAGACTAGCTGGTCGTTTTCAAATGGCAATTTTATATTCCTTTGTTCAGATTCCAAGGGAGTTTAGGTTCAGCTCATGGTCTTTAGGAATGTTTAGAGATTATTGCCACCACTCCATAGCCAAGCTGACCAACTTTTCTCACTTATATCATTCTAGTCTTTCAAAACTATTTTCCCCATACACATGTGCAGTAATTCTAATAAAGGAGTTTTGCCTCCTCTGCAGTGTAGAGGTAATGGTAATGAAGACACCTGCATTGGAATCACAAACTATTCCTCAAAAAAATACATCAGACTACTAGAAATGTCATTCAGGCAGTTGATTTGAATAGCAAACTTGGGGAGGGAAGATTAACTGTGAAACAAAAATATACAAAATATTCAAATGCAGAACAAAGGGTCTATGCTACTAAAAATGCCCATGACATTAAACACTCCACAAACCCCCCATCTGTTGTTTTAACCTAAAAATTCTATTGGCTAACTTATACAATAATTTTGATTAATAACCTGAGAAGTTAAAATCTTGAAAGTGGCAAAAGCAAACCGAGAGAGCATCCCTTACTTATTGGTACCATGTTATCAAGTCACTTTTTCTGGGTAGCCCTGGTTATTAAATCTCCAAATTCTAAATTATACTATCTCTTCCTGTCCTTAATTTCTGCAATCTAGTGATTAAAGACTGATGCAGTTCTTCGAGCTTTATTTGCTCTTCAAGTTGTGCAATCTTTCCTCTAAGCTCCTCTTTTGGGTCTATTACTGCCATAACTGTGGGGGCAGAAGCCTTATTATAGGGAGGAGGATAAGTAAAAGTTTGTGGCCAGTCAGAACTATGATATTTTGCTGCCCCTTCCTCCAAATTATCCCAGTCTACTTCTGAACGGTTAAGGTTATTTTTACTTTTGTTTTCATTAGTTGTAGGTAAAACTGGGTATTTTCTGGCCTTTTCCTTATTTGATGTTTCTATATTTGTTATTGAGGGGGCCCCAGCCTCCTCTTCGTCGCTCTGTAGTGATATCAAGTCTATTTCTTTACTAGGTGTGGGTTTTTCGAGGTCGGTTTGGGAGCTGCCTCTTAATATTTCCTCAGTCTGAGTAACCACCGCCATTACCTCAGGATCTTTTTCTCTTTCCTTTTTATCTATTATATCTCTAATTAAGTTCCAATAGGAAAAGGCTGTCACCGGGACCTTCTCTGGTCCAAAAGTACTATAATAATCTTGAAAACAGTCTCCCACTCTACGCCACCTCTTCATGTCAATGGTTCCCTCTTGAGGAAACCAAGGGCAGGTATCCTTTACAAAATCAAAAAATTTAAACAAATCATTACTTTTAACCTTTACTCCTCGTGCTTTTAAAGCCTCTTTTAATTGCCCTACAGAAATCTGATGCTGGCTTAATTCTTGTCCCATAATCAGGCACTATTACTTACCTCTGGTTCCAACGCGGCAGGTTCCGGTGATGTCCGGAGGAGTTTTTCTTCCACTTTCACTTTCAGCCGACTTTAGTGCCTTCTTCCTCACTTCTTCCCCCATGTCCAGGTCTCTGTTCGGGCACCAGGTGTCCCGACCCGCGGGACAGTCGAACGGGCCCTAGAAGGGGG
>NW_022322745.1:0-4992 GCF_002776525.5 Piliocolobus tephrosceles
CAGCTTCCCACCCCCACTTTAAACGGAAGAGCTCAGCCTCTAACTGAAAGTAAAAGTAAAAAATAAAAGTAAAAGTAAAAGTAAGAAATAAAGTCACAATAGCTAAAAGGTAAAAAAGTAAAAGTAAAAAATAAAGTCACAATAGCTAAAACTGTGGAAGTGATGCAGTTGTCCATCGAGGAATAATTAGTTAAATTGTGGTGTACACATACAATGCAATATTATTCTGCCTTAAAAAAAAATTCCAACACATGCTACAACATGGATGAACTTTGAGTACATTATGCTGAGTGAAATAAACCAGTCACAAGAAGATACTTTATGATTCCCTTTGAGAAACTAGAATAGACAAATTCATTAAAAACAGGTGGTTCCCAGTGGTTGCAGGGAGGTGAAGACAAGGAGGTATCTAATGGGTGTAGAGTTTTAGTTTTGCAAGATGAAAGGAGTTCTGGAGATCGGGTGCAGAATAATGTGAATACTACATAACAGTGTTGCAGTCAGCAACAAACTGCATATACAAAGGTGATCTCATAAGATAATACCATATACGTTTTCTATATTTAGACATGCTGAGAAACACAAATGTCATTGTGTTACAGTTGCCTATAGTGTTCAGTATAGCAACATGCTGTAGAGGTTTGTAGCCCAGGAGCAGTAGACCATCTCATCTAGCATAGGTGTGTATTAGGCTATACCATCTAGACTTGTGTAAGTGCACTCTGATTGTCACACAATGATGAAATCCCCTAACAACACATTTCTCAGAATGTATCCCCGTGTTATGACACATAACTGGACTTGAGATTGCCGAACTCTGCACTTCAAAATGGTTAATATGGTGGGCCAGGTGCAGTGGCTCACACTTGTAATCCCAGCAATTTGGGAGGCCGAGGCAGGTGGATCACTTGAGGCCAGGAGTTCAAGACCAGCCTGGCCAACATGGTGAAACCCCATCTCTGTTAAAAAATACAAAAATTAGCTGGGCATAGTGGCACACGCCTGTAGTCCCAGCTACTCAGGAGGCTGAGACAGGGAAATCACCTGAACCCAGGAAGTGGAGGTTTCAGCGAGCCAAGATCACGCCACTGAACTCCAGCCTGGGTGACAGAGTGAGAACTTGTCTCAAAAAAAAGAAAAGTTAATATGGTGCACGTCATGTGTATTTTATAAGTAAAAATGTTTAAGGAAAAAAAGGAAGAAAAGAAATTTGTAAATCATGCATAATTTCATCTGGAAATGACCGCTGTTAAAAAATCACCTTGTATAAACTTTTAGACATGTTCTATGTAAGTGACACATGGGAATCTTTATATGTTTGCACATAATCAGATCACATAATACATAGAGTTTGGTAGCCCGTTTATTTTCCCTTATTGAGTAAATACACATTCACATTATTATTAAAGACAATATAGTAGTTCCCATTAATCAATACGCAGGATGTGCACCATGGTTCACAATTATAATCAACACACTTAGTCTCAGTACCCTCATCTGATTATTACCTTGGGATGCAGTCCCAAATTGGAATTACTCTGTTGAAGATTTTTGTCATTTGTGAGCCTCTTAATACTCTCATCAAATGGCCCTTTTAAAAAAGTTGTACCACATTATATTCTTTCCAAGAGTTGTCCTTCTGTCTGGACTCTCACCCTTTTGTGTTTGATGTCGGCTTTGCAATGTATCAGTGGTATGATCTTGGGCGAAGGGGCATCATTTGTCCCAGGTGAATATGGTGCCTATTCCACAGGCTGAGGAAGGAGAAAATGATGGAATCCTCGTACAGGGCTGACAGCATACAGCAGGTGCTCAGTATGCCTTCACTGTGCTCTCATTACCTTCTCCTCGTTCTCCAGGAATCACAGCTCCTCAAGAGCAGGAACATCACACCCAGCTCTGGTGCAGCCTGGTATCTGTTGGACCAGTGTGAGCAGATCAGAACAGAGCAAGTGATGTGTGAGCGTCCGTAGAAAGCCTTAGAAAGAGAACTAAGAGAAAAGCGTATTTCCTGGATCTGAGGGGAATGGAAACAAGAAGCATACTCTGAGGACAAATGGATACCTCTGCCTTTTTTGCTTTTACTTCCAGGTGTGTAAGCCTTTTAGTCCTGCTTTTAAATAATTTTTCATTTGCAACAAAAGGTGCCTGGCTGGGCAGGCTGGCCAGCATCCACAATTGGGCACAGAGGGTTCATTATTCCCAACTCTCTTATAGGGAGAGCCAGCCTGTATCACTGCAATAGTGGGACTTTTCTGATCCATCTGAAATAAGGAGCAGGCCCAGCATGGGCATTCATGGGCAAACCCTTTTCCTCTGATAACGAAAGTCAGGATATGAGCAGACCTGCAATGCGAGTCCATCTGGGAAAGGCAGCTGGTGGGGTTCACGAGGAGCCAGCCAGCTATTCTAAGGGACTTTCGACAGAGGCTCTGAGGATCATGCTGCAGGTGGGGTTGGGGATGTGTGGTGCCAAGCCCTTGACACAGCATCCCAGCACCCTCTCAGGAAAGCTATCCTTTCAGTCATCTCTCTCAAAAGATATTTGATTTCATGGAGCTTCTTTGCATCCAGAAATCATCCTGGAGTTACTGACTCTGAGATACAGACTTGGCAATGGCAGTCAGGAGGGACTCATCTGTGCTCATTTAATGGGATTTTTTTGTTCTACAGAGACCCAGAGACTTCCAGAGGCAGGGATGGCAGGAGGCAGGTTAGGGCTTGAAGAATTTGAGAGATCAGTACTTTTTAGAAGTTCCAACATTTGATGAACGGGGATACTGAGGTCCAGAGAGAAGGAGCTTAGTGAAGGACAGATGACAATCAGCCTGGATTTTAAGTTCCTCCCTCCCTCCCTTCTTTCCTTCCCTCTTTTCCTTTCTACCCAGCATTTTGGTTCTCTTTGCATGTCAGGCATTGTGCCAAACACTTTCCTCCATTAGTCCTTCCAACCACCCATGCAGTAGGTTTTATTATTAGTGCCCTTTCACAGATGATGAATGTAAGGCTCAGAGAAGCAAAATCACATGCCCAAGATCTCACAACTAATACATTGTAAAATCATTTCCTTTCCCTAGAGGCTCTATAGCCTTGATGGCAGGGGAGCAGGTTCTTATTCTCAAGAAAAGTCCTGAGGAAACAATCCTCTAAAAGAAAGCAAAGTCAGCAGCTAGTCAGCCTGGGCACAGCAGTGCCACACTCAGGTCAGGAGGTCCTGCCTCATGGGCATCAGCCAGTCATTGGCAGACCACTTTGGCTACATAGCACAGTCCTCCTTGCAGCCCCAGCAGGAGTCACACATATAATTATTGAAGGGCTCATGGGAACCCACAGAGCCGAGAGCAGAGCATGGGATTGAGACCAGGGACTCTGGACTCAAATCAAATCCCAGCTGAGCCACGCTGGAGCAATATCTTGGCATATGTTTTATCATATCTCTGAGTTTCATTTTCTTTATCTCCCAAGGAGAATCATAATAGAACTTAGCTCATAGGTTCATGAGATAATTTAAATAAAGTGGTCAGTACAAAATAACATGCATGGTGAACCTAGAAAGGATTCTACAAGGCTGGGCATGGTGGCTCACGCCTGTAATCCCAGCACTTTGGGAGGCCAAGGCGGGCGGATCATGAGGTCAAGAAATCGAGACCATCCTGGCTAATGAGGTGAAACCCCATCTCTACTAAAAATAACAAAAAATTAGCCAGGCATGGTGGCAGGTGCCTATAGTCCCAACTACTCAGGTGGCTGAGGCAGGAGAATGGCATGAACCTGGGAGGCAGAGCTTGCAGTGGGAAGCAGAGCTTGCAGTGAGCCAAGATCACACCACTACACTCCTGCCTGGGGTACAGAGCGAGACTCCATCTCAAAAAAAAAAAAAAAAAAAAAAAAAAAGGATTCTACAAATGGTAGTTTCTTCTAATAGTATCATGATTGTCATCATCATCAACAACAACATCATCACCATGACACCATAAAAGACCATGTGGCAATGAGCCTTTGATATATTATTACCATTAGGAAATCATAGTAGGCTAGGATGATAGCTATACAATGTTGGTGGCCTTTATTGGTGGCAGACCCTTGTAGCAACAGAGAAGACCTCACAGGAAATTTACCTTGTATATCTATTTATCCTTTTCAGCTATAATAATTTCTGAGTCGTTGTAGCTACTTATTAAATATTTTCTGATTAATTGGATGAATGAGCGAATAAATGAAAGAATTAATTACTCTCTGGCCTGGTTCAAAGGTCATTTTGCTCTAGCAAATACTCTTGGTTCAGGAGATCGAAATGACAAACTACTCAAGAACAACCTGAGATTTACATCTGCAAACCCAAATACTCAAATAATATGAATACTCAATAAATGGTAATCATTGCAATTTGTTGCAATCTATACCTATGTATTGATGGTGTACTAAGCACTTAATGTGAATTATCTCACGATACTCAATACCTGTGAGGTAGGCATTATTATTATCCCTATTTTACAGATGGGGAAAATAAGGTTTGGTGAGGGTAAGCAGGAGTTCAAGATGATGCAGCCAAAGCAGCAGCAGATCTTGGATTGGTTCCTGGGTCTGTGTGATTCCAGGGCCTGTGCTTTAAAGCACTACCCTCTTTAACCTCCCCTAGTCTTCACTGAGGGTCAAATGAAACCCTAAACTCAGCTTCACTCTTTTCAGAGCAGAAGAACAGATTTTGGGAAAGATAACCATCTAATATTGGGTATCCATGGACAAATGGAGAGTTAGACAAAGATAATTTTCAGTCCTCTAACATCTATAGCACCTCCTCCCTGGCCAATTATAGGCCACCCCTGGCATGCACAGAACACCACTACCTTTGCTACCTGTATCAGCTCACCTATCAATGTTTGTTCAGTGTCCCATTTCCTCCAATTTCCTCTGTACTCTGGTTCTCCTGAGCAACCAGTTTGAGCTAAGACATCAAAAGTGTTTTCCAGGCAATTCCTCCAGTCTCTGGTG
>NW_022322746.1:0-4992 GCF_002776525.5 Piliocolobus tephrosceles
CACCAGAGACTGGAGGAATTGCCTGGAAAACACTTTTGATGTCTTAGCTCAAACTGGTTGCTCAGGAGAACCAGAGTACAGAGGAAATTGGAGGAAATGGGACACTGAACAAACATTGATAGGTGAGCTGATACAGGTAGCAAAGGTAGTGGTGTTCTGTGCATGCCAGGGGTGGCCTATAATTGGCCAGGGAGGAGGTGCTATAGATGTTAGAGGACTGAAAATTATCTTTGTCTAACTCTCCATTTGTCCATGGATACCCAATATTAGATGGTTATCTTTCCCAAAATCTGTTCTTCTGCTCTGAAAAGAGTGAAGCTGAGTTTAGGGTTTCATTTGACCCTCAGTGAAGACTAGGGGAGGTTAAAGAGGGTAGTGCTTTAAAGCACAGGCCCTGGAATCACACAGACCCAGGAACCAATCCAAGATCTGCTGCTGCTTTGGCTGCATCATCTTGAACTCCTGCTTACCCTCACCAAACCTTATTTTCCCCATCTGTAAAATAGGGATAATAATAATGCCTACCTCACAGGTATTGAGTATCGTGAGATAATTCACATTAAGTGCTTAGTACACCATCAATACATAGGTATAGATTGCAACAAATTGCAATGATTACCATTTATTGAGTATTCATATTATTTGAGTATTTGGGTTTGCAGATGTAAATCTCAGGTTGTTCTTGAGTAGTTTGTCATTTCGATCTCCTGAACCAAGAGTATTTGCTAGAGCAAAATGACCTTTGAACCAGGCCAGAGAGTAATTAATTCTTTCATTTATTCGCTCATTCATCCAATTAATCAGAAAATATTTAATAAGTAGCTACAACGACTCAGAAATTATTATAGCTGAAAAGGATAAATAGATATACAAGGTAAATTTCCTGTGAGGTCTTCTCTGTTGCTACAAGGGTCTGCCACCAATAAAGGCCACCAACATTGTATAGCTATCATCCTAGCCTACTATGATTTCCTAATGGTAATAATATATCAAAGGCTCATTGCCACATGGTCTTTTATGGTGTCATGGTGATGATGTTGTTGTTGATGATGATGACAATCATGATACTATTAGAAGAAACTACCATTTGTAGAATCCTTTTTTTTTTTTTTTTTTTTTTTTTTTGAGATGGAGTCTCGCTCTGTACCCCAGGCAGGAGTGTAGTGGTGTGATCTTGGCTCACTGCAAGCTCTGCTTCCCACTGCAAGCTCTGCCTCCCAGGTTCATGCCATTCTCCTGCCTCAGCCACCTGAGTAGTTGGGACTATAGGCACCTGCCACCATGCCTGGCTAATTTTTTGTTATTTTTAGTAGAGATGGGGTTTCACCTCATTAGCCAGGATGGTCTCGATTTCTTGACCTCATGATCCGCCCGCCTTGGCCTCCCAAAGTGCTGGGATTACAGGCGTGAGCCACCATGCCCAGCCTTGTAGAATCCTTTCTAGGTTCACCATGCATGTTATTTTGTACTGACCACTTTATTTAAATTATCTCATGAACCTATGAGCTAAGTTCTATTATGATTCTCCTTGGGAGATAAAGAAAATGAAACTCAGAGATATGATAAAACATATGCCAAGATATTGCTCCAGCGTGGCTCAGCTGGGATTTGATTTGAGTCCAGAGTCCCTGGTCTCAATCCCATGCTCTGCTCTCGGCTCTGTGGGTTCCCATGAGCCCTTCAATAATTATATGTGTGACTCCTGCTGGGGCTGCAAGGAGGACTGTGCTATGTAGCCAAAGTGGTCTGCCAATGACTGGCTGATGCCCATGAGGCAGGACCTCCTGACCTGAGTGTGGCACTGCTGTGCCCAGGCTGACTAGCTGCTGACTTTGCTTTCTTTTAGAGGATTGTTTCCTCAGGACTTTTCTTGAGAATAAGAACCTGCTCCCCTGCCATCAAGGCTATAGAGCCTCTAGGGAAAGGAAATGATTTTACAATGTATTAGTTGTGAGATCTTGGGCATGTGATTTTGCTTCTCTGAGCCTTACATTCATCATCTGTGAAAGGGCACTAATAATAAAACCTACTGCATGGGTGGTTGGAAGGACTAATGGAGGAAAGTGTTTGGCACAATGCCTGACATGCAAAGAGAACCAAAATGCTGGGTAGAAAGGAAAAGAGGGAAGGAAAGAAGGGAGGGAGGGAGGAACTTAAAATCCAGGCTGATTGTCATCTGTCCTTCACTAAGCTCCTTCTCTCTGGACCTCAGTATCCCCGTTCATCAAATGTTGGAACTTCTAAAAAGTACTGATCTCTCAAATTCTTCAAGCCCTAACCTGCCTCCTGCCATCCCTGCCTCTGGAAGTCTCTGGGTCTCTGTAGAACAAAAAAATCCCATTAAATGAGCACAGATGAGTCCCTCCTGACTGCCATTGCCAAGTCTGTATCTCAGAGTCAGTAACTCCAGGATGATTTCTGGATGCAAAGAAGCTCCATGAAATCAAATATCTTTTGAGAGAGATGACTGAAAGGATAGCTTTCCTGAGAGGGTGCTGGGATGCTGTGTCAAGGGCTTGGCACCACACATCCCCAACCCCACCTGCAGCATGATCCTCAGAGCCTCTGTCGAAAGTCCCTTAGAATAGCTGGCTGGCTCCTCGTGAACCCCACCAGCTGCCTTTCCCAGATGGACTCGCATTGCAGGTCTGCTCATATCCTGACTTTCGTTATCAGAGGAAAAGGGTTTGCCCATGAATGCCCATGCTGGGCCTGCTCCTTATTTCAGATGGATCAGAAAAGTCCCACTATTGCAGTGATACAGGCTGGCTCTCCCTATAAGAGAGTTGGGAATAATGAACCCTCTGTGCCCAATTGTGGATGCTGGCCAGCCTGCCCAGCCAGGCACCTTTTGTTGCAAATGAAAAATTATTTAAAAGCAGGACTAAAAGGCTTACACACCTGGAAGTAAAAGCAAAAAAGGCAGAGGTATCCATTTGTCCTCAGAGTATGCTTCTTGTTTCCATTCCCCTCAGATCCAGGAAATACGCTTTTCTCTTAGTTCTCTTTCTAAGGCTTTCTACGGACGCTCACACATCACTTGCTCTGTTCTGATCTGCTCACACTGGTCCAACAGATACCAGGCTGCACCAGAGCTGGGTGTGATGTTCCTGCTCTTGAGGAGCTGTGATTCCTGGAGAACGAGGAGAAGGTAATGAGAGCACAGTGAAGGCATACTGAGCACCTGCTGTATGCTGTCAGCCCTGTACGAGGATTCCATCATTTTCTCCTTCCTCAGCCTGTGGAATAGGCACCATATTCACCTGGGACAAATGATGCCCCTTCGCCCAAGATCATACCACTGATACATTGCAAAGCCGACATCAAACACAAAAGGGTGAGAGTCCAGACAGAAGGACAACTCTTGGAAAGAATATAATGTGGTACAACTTTTTTAAAAGGGCCATTTGATGAGAGTATTAAGAGGCTCACAAATGACAAAAATCTTCAACAGAGTAATTCCAATTTGGGACTGCATCCCAAGGTAATAATCAGATGAGGGTACTGAGACTAAGTGTGTTGATTATAATTGTGAACCATGGTGCACATCCTGCGTATTGATTAATGGGAACTACTATATTGTCTTTAATAATAATGTGAATGTGTATTTACTCAATAAGGGAAAATAAACGGGCTACCAAACTCTATGTATTATGTGATCTGATTATGTGCAAACATATAAAGATTCCCATGTGTCACTTACATAGAACATGTCTAAAAGTTTATACAAGGTGATTTTTTAACAGCGGTCATTTCCAGATGAAATTATGCATGATTTACAAATTTCTTTTCTTCCTTTTTTTCCTTAAACATTTTTACTTATAAAATACACATGACGTGCACCATATTAACTTTTCTTTTTTTTGAGACAAGTTCTCACTCTGTCACCCAGGCTGGAGTTCAGTGGCGTGATCTTGGCTCGCTGAAACCTCCACTTCCTGGGTTCAGGTGATTTCCCTGTCTCAGCCTCCTGAGTAGCTGGGACTACAGGCGTGTGCCACTATGCCCAGCTAATTTTTGTATTTTTTAACAGAGATGGGGTTTCACCATGTTGGCCAGGCTGGTCTTGAACTCCTGGCCTCAAGTGATCCACCTGCCTCGGCCTCCCAAATTGCTGGGATTACAAGTGTGAGCCACTGCACCTGGCCCACCATATTAACCATTTTGAAGTGCAGAGTTCGGCAATCTCAAGTCCAGTTATGTGTCATAACACGGGGATACATTCTGAGAAATGTGTTGTTAGGGGATTTCATCATTGTGTGACAATCAGAGTGCACTTACACAAGTCTAGATGGTATAGCCTAATACACACCTATGCTAGATGAGATGGTCTACTGCTCCTGGGCTACAAACCTCTACAGCATGTTGCTATACTGAACACTATAGGCAACTGTAACACAATGACATTTGTGTTTCTCAGCATGTCTAAATATAGAAAACGTATATGGTATTATCTTATGAGATCACCTTTGTATATGCAGTTTGTTGCTGACTGCAACACTGTTATGTAGTATTCACATTATTCTGCACCCGATCTCCAGAACTCCTTTCATCTTGCAAAACTAAAACTCTACACCCATTAGATACCTCCTTGTCTTCACCTCCCTGCAACCACTGGGAACCACCTGTTTTTAATGAATTTGTCTATTCTAGTTTCTCAAAGGGAATCATAAAGTATCTTCTTGTGACTGGTTTATTTCACTCAGCATAATGTACTCAAAGTTCATCCATGTTGTAGCATGTGTTGGAATTTTTTTTTAAGGCAGAATAATATTGCATTGTATGTGTACACCACAATTTAACTAATTATTCCTCGATGGACAACTGCATCACTTCCACAGTTTTAGCTATTGTGACTTTATTTTTTACTTTTACTTTTTTACCTTTTAGCTATTGTGACTTTATTTCTTACTTTTACTTTTACTTTTATTTTTTACTTTTACTTTCAGTTAGAGGCTGAGCTCTTCCGTTTAAAGTGGGGGTGGGAAGCTG
>NW_022322747.1:0-2142 GCF_002776525.5 Piliocolobus tephrosceles
CTACAAAAAAATCAGAAAGTTAGCGGGAAATGGTGGAGTGCACCTATGGTCCCAGCTACACAGGAAACTGAGGCAGAAGAATCCCTGGAGTCCAGGAGGTCGGGGCTGCAGTGAGCCATGGCTGTGCCACTGCACTCCAGCCTGGGCAACAGAGCTGATTCTAACTAAATAAATACATGCTTTCTTCCCATTTATCTTACATTTAGAAAAGGAAAAGGAAACACTGTTTACTATCTGCTTGATTGGATTGCACAGACAGATGTGTCTGAAATGTTTCTTCCTCCGTGCGGTAAAGAAATAGCACTTGAACATAAATTTAATTTATTTCGTAAGGCCGTTTTTACTTCTTGCAGAAAGAGTACACTCGTCAGCAGTTTTGCCACGAGAGTACACTGAACAAAGCAGACCGGGTCATTTATAACCTGACGCGTCCACCCTACTGCTGTGTCTGGAATGGGCCCTCACATTCTGTATTTGTCTCGATTGGCTGCAACTTAGAACTTTTTAAAAGAGGCAAAGGCGGAGGAGAACAAAGGAAGGAGGAAGTAACTTGTGGAATGCTGAGAAAGGTAAAAACACTTTTAAATAAGGAAGAGGAACAGGCTATGACCTAACGCTTGCTTGGACCAGTGTCAGCATGCCAGGGCAAATATTTAGTCTAAATTGTGGGAGCTAAGAACATAAAGAACATTGATTTCTTTATCACAGCTAGCAGATATTTAAGAATGTTAGCACAGGTCTTTGAATAAATTTTGCTTCTAAGAGAAGTTACTATTTATTCCTAATTAGATGGGGAGGAAAGTCTTTGAAGAGGAACCTCTACTTTACTTTTTACAGATGCCAAGAATCTAACTACTCCCAAATTCTTCCCCTTCTGCTGGCCTGTCAGGCCTGGGACTCCTGGCTTCGGAAGAGCTAAACAGTTTCTGCTCACAGCGCCAAATCTGTAGGGGCCAAGAGAAAGCTGCTTCACCCTCTGAAGTTTTGGTGCAAAATCAACTGACAAGAGGCAGATTAACAGGGAGATAAGCATACACAATTTTATTTTAACTCACACAGCATGGGTAATTGTAGGAGAGTGATTACTGTGCCACTGTTTTTTTTTTTTTTTTTTTTTTTTTTTTGAGAGAGAGTCTTGCTTTGTTGCCAGGCTGGAGCACAGTGGCGTGATCTCCGCTCACTGCAACCTCCAGCTCCCTGGTTCAAGTGATCCTCCTGCCTCAGCCTTCTGAGTAGCTGGGACTACAGGCACGCGCCACTACGAACAGCTAATTTTTGTATTTTTAGTAGAGACGGGGTTTCACCATGTTGGCCAGGATGGTTTCGATCTCCTGACCTCGTGATCCTTCTGCCTGGACCTCCCAAAGTGCTGGGATTACAGGTGTGAGCCACCGTGCCTGGCCCAGTATCTTTTTTGTTACTTGGTTATTTCGTTTGGCATAGTGTCCTCAAGATTTATCACTATTGTCAATATAATAAAATTTCAGCTTTTAAAAGCTGAATAGTATTCAGTTATTTGTGTTTTTCAAATTGTCCTTATCCATTTTTTCATTGAGGGAGTTTGGTTTCCCCCACTGTATTTTAATGCAAAACAAAAGGAAAATGTCCCAGGCTGAGAGAAGCGGTAAAGCCCGAAGCATCACTCTCTGCGCAGACCCCAGTCATGGGCTTTGGGCGTTGTCAGGCAGCCCCATTTCCCTTAGACACTTCCCCTTGCTTTGTTGATTAAAGGAAGAAACTGAGGCAAAATTAATATAAGTGGAGTTTATTTGGGCCAAATTTGAGGACTGTAACCCGGGAAAGATAGATTCAAGTTGCTCTGAATGTATCCTCCAATTAGCAGCAGTCGCAAGTGAGTTTGTAAAGGATGAAACAGGCAGTTCCTCAGCTGTTTGTCAAAAATTTACATTAAAATAACATAAGCTATTGGTTAGCTACATGTTTTCCTTTGTATCACAAACGCTGGGAACATGAAGATAATAGGTGATGCAGCTAGGCAGGAACAAAATACCTTTAAACAATTGGGGTCTAGATTGGGACCGTTCTCCGGTAACACAGGAGTTTGAGGCCAGCCTCAACAACGGAGACTTCATCTCTACAAAAAAATCAGAAAGTTAGCGGGAAATGGTGGAGTGCACCTAT
>NW_022322748.1:0-2142 GCF_002776525.5 Piliocolobus tephrosceles
ATAGGTGCACTCCACCATTTCCCGCTAACTTTCTGATTTTTTTGTAGAGATGAAGTCTCCGTTGTTGAGGCTGGCCTCAAACTCCTGTGTTACCGGAGAACGGTCCCAATCTAGACCCCAATTGTTTAAAGGTATTTTGTTCCTGCCTAGCTGCATCACCTATTATCTTCATGTTCCCAGCGTTTGTGATACAAAGGAAAACATGTAGCTAACCAATAGCTTATGTTATTTTAATGTAAATTTTTGACAAACAGCTGAGGAACTGCCTGTTTCATCCTTTACAAACTCACTTGCGACTGCTGCTAATTGGAGGATACATTCAGAGCAACTTGAATCTATCTTTCCCGGGTTACAGTCCTCAAATTTGGCCCAAATAAACTCCACTTATATTAATTTTGCCTCAGTTTCTTCCTTTAATCAACAAAGCAAGGGGAAGTGTCTAAGGGAAATGGGGCTGCCTGACAACGCCCAAAGCCCATGACTGGGGTCTGCGCAGAGAGTGATGCTTCGGGCTTTACCGCTTCTCTCAGCCTGGGACATTTTCCTTTTGTTTTGCATTAAAATACAGTGGGGGAAACCAAACTCCCTCAATGAAAAAATGGATAAGGACAATTTGAAAAACACAAATAACTGAATACTATTCAGCTTTTAAAAGCTGAAATTTTATTATATTGACAATAGTGATAAATCTTGAGGACACTATGCCAAACGAAATAACCAAGTAACAAAAAAGATACTGGGCCAGGCACGGTGGCTCACACCTGTAATCCCAGCACTTTGGGAGGTCCAGGCAGAAGGATCACGAGGTCAGGAGATCGAAACCATCCTGGCCAACATGGTGAAACCCCGTCTCTACTAAAAATACAAAAATTAGCTGTTCGTAGTGGCGCGTGCCTGTAGTCCCAGCTACTCAGAAGGCTGAGGCAGGAGGATCACTTGAACCAGGGAGCTGGAGGTTGCAGTGAGCGGAGATCACGCCACTGTGCTCCAGCCTGGCAACAAAGCAAGACTCTCTCTCAAAAAAAAAAAAAAAAAAAAAAAAAAAACAGTGGCACAGTAATCACTCTCCTACAATTACCCATGCTGTGTGAGTTAAAATAAAATTGTGTATGCTTATCTCCCTGTTAATCTGCCTCTTGTCAGTTGATTTTGCACCAAAACTTCAGAGGGTGAAGCAGCTTTCTCTTGGCCCCTACAGATTTGGCGCTGTGAGCAGAAACTGTTTAGCTCTTCCGAAGCCAGGAGTCCCAGGCCTGACAGGCCAGCAGAAGGGGAAGAATTTGGGAGTAGTTAGATTCTTGGCATCTGTAAAAAGTAAAGTAGAGGTTCCTCTTCAAAGACTTTCCTCCCCATCTAATTAGGAATAAATAGTAACTTCTCTTAGAAGCAAAATTTATTCAAAGACCTGTGCTAACATTCTTAAATATCTGCTAGCTGTGATAAAGAAATCAATGTTCTTTATGTTCTTAGCTCCCACAATTTAGACTAAATATTTGCCCTGGCATGCTGACACTGGTCCAAGCAAGCGTTAGGTCATAGCCTGTTCCTCTTCCTTATTTAAAAGTGTTTTTACCTTTCTCAGCATTCCACAAGTTACTTCCTCCTTCCTTTGTTCTCCTCCGCCTTTGCCTCTTTTAAAAAGTTCTAAGTTGCAGCCAATCGAGACAAATACAGAATGTGAGGGCCCATTCCAGACACAGCAGTAGGGTGGACGCGTCAGGTTATAAATGACCCGGTCTGCTTTGTTCAGTGTACTCTCGTGGCAAAACTGCTGACGAGTGTACTCTTTCTGCAAGAAGTAAAAACGGCCTTACGAAATAAATTAAATTTATGTTCAAGTGCTATTTCTTTACCGCACGGAGGAAGAAACATTTCAGACACATCTGTCTGTGCAATCCAATCAAGCAGATAGTAAACAGTGTTTCCTTTTCCTTTTCTAAATGTAAGATAAATGGGAAGAAAGCATGTATTTATTTAGTTAGAATCAGCTCTGTTGCCCAGGCTGGAGTGCAGTGGCACAGCCATGGCTCACTGCAGCCCCGACCTCCTGGACTCCAGGGATTCTTCTGCCTCAGTTTCCTGTGTAGCTGGGACCATAGGTGCACTCCACCATTTCCCGCTAACTTTCTGATTTTTTTGTAG
>NW_022322749.1:0-6043 GCF_002776525.5 Piliocolobus tephrosceles
CTGGAATCCCAGGCAGGCATAGTGTTGTAACTTTTCTCAAAGCTCCATTTTTCTATTCTAGAAAGGGAAAAACTGTTCTGTAGCCAAAGTGCCAAGTATCTCTAACTACTGTTAGAGACAACTTTGGATCGGTACACGTGCCCCAAAGTCAGCCAGTCAGTGACAACCTGTCCCCAGTAGTTTGTTTCTGGAAGTTAGCCTGTCAGAGACAGGTCCACACTACCAGACAATAACCAATCATCATGTGTCTCACTCCAGGGAGGATGCTCCTGAAAACCTGTCCACAGCAGTTTTAATTCAGTGACCACACTAACATAGGTGAAAATCCATCAATACCTAAACGCTCCCACTTCTGAAAATCTACCAATTCCCAAACACCATGCTTCCCAAAACTTATACAAGTTCAACTCTGGTTTTGTTCAGGAAGATTATGCCTGAACAAAGGAGCTTGCAAAAAATCAGGAAGTTTATTTTGTCTTGCATTTGATATCTAATTTATTGTTTGTTTGCAAGTTCTCAACCCTTTCCACAATTCAAGCCCTGTTTACTAATAAATATAAATTTGAACTTGAGGGTAATAGACATGCTGAAGAAGAGGTAACAGCAATCTTTTCAATTATTGAGTGGTGGTTATTATCCATTCAAATGCCAAAACACAGGTATAACTTTTGTGGTGAATTTTTTCAACAATGGACATTTATGAAATGAGGAAAAAATCCTTCTACAGCTCTTTGAACAGCATGCAATTGTTATTCGGTACCATAAATTGAAATTCAGTGCAAGCCAAGATACACTGACAGCTACACTTAAGAGATTTATGATTTCCTCAACTACTTCCAAAGGAAATGATAAAATAACAAATTTTTTATTAAGATAAATTTAAATGAAGAAGATAAATTAATCACAGCAGAAGTTAAAATGGCTTCTCTCGTTCCATATCATCATCAGCCTTTCAGCTCAAATGACTGTTTGAACATACTGTTACCATAAGTATTTTCAGATTCCAATATTGCAAGCAAATTTTCAAGTGCCAGGATGAAGCCTACTGCAATAATTAAAAAAAGAAATGGCTCCATTTACTATTAACAGAGATTATCAAAAATCTAAACCTCACCTTTTTTTATGACATAGCATGATTGCAAGTAATCACAATGCAGGAAAAATTTTTTTTCATTGCTTGTACAGTATTTTTCTCATGAAAAGGGCTGGTTTATAAAGCTATAGCAAGTAAAATTTCTTCCAAATAAGACTTCAGAAACAAGAGCAAATTTTTATGGAAAACTCTCTGAGTTAAGAGTGAAGACAAAAAATCATACTGCTTTTGGTGGAGATAATACAGATACAGATGTTGGTGTAAACATTCAAACAATGTTTATTCAAAGTTAAAGCAAAGCATACATGATTCTGTGAAAGGTGTTAGCTATTTTGTCCGTATTCTGTTTAATGTTGCTCAGACCACATCTGTATCCTTTCTACTGACATTGTAGTAGTTGTCAGGAAATTGTTCCCTTTACTACTGTTCAAAGTGAACAATTGAGGGATTTTTGTAATTTTGTCACCATTCTGTATTCTTTAATTCTCTAGAATTCAAAAATCTGTTGGTTTTCTTCAACAAAAGCAGTTGAGAAAATCTTCAGTTCATTTTGAAACATGGAAATCATAGTTTAGTTCTGGTAGCCCAAAAAGTTCTTGTTGACTTTTTAAATAATTCATTGAGTGAAGCCTACTTATTTCTTGTTCATCGTTTTCACTTTCTCTCAAGCAAAAGGATTATGCAAATCAAAGAAAAGTAAACAGTATTATTGAAGTACTCCATTGCTTACAGAAACTTGTTGAATGGGTAAAAGAAAAAAAAAAGGAGAAGACAAAAACTCATTCTTTAAGTGTCAAGATTGTTCTTACTAGGCACAGCATTGCTTACGACTAGAAAAAGAAATTTTGACTGTTAATTATTGCAGCATTTAGTGTGACTGTTTTGAAACAAATTTCATCTCTTGAACAATTCAACTATTTAAATAAATGTTAGTGAATACTCTTCCAGTATGGGGACAAATGAATTCATGATGTTTATTGTTGAAGAAAGGGAAAAAATTTGACAATAATATTCTTTTTGTCAGTGAAAAACATTTTTGAAAGTCATTGATCAAGAGTTATAATCCTGAAGAATGGAAAAACAAGTCATGTCTTTGAAGATGGCATTATATATTTTAACATACCTAACTCGAAGAGCTTTCTAGATTTTATGGTAATAGATGTCCAGTGTGCTAGCTTGTTTTTTCTCATTAATCAATGTTGAGTAAAGAAAAGAATAGCATTAATTTTATGTGACAATATATTGATGATATATTACAATGTAAATGGAACATAGATTGTAACGGCAAAGAATTTTGTAAGTGAATTTTATAAAACAAGTAACAAAGAGACCCAAAAACTTAAGGCCACAAAATTAAAGAAAGTGTTATATAATTTAAACATTTATAATGTATTTGACATGAACAATGGATAATTTTTAAATATGTCCATGTAATATTTTTCTTTTATCTCAATGTATACATATGTATGCTATTAGAAATTATCCACATTGAACTGGAAATAAAAATTACATTTTTATTTACTAACTCTGGTGGCCCTAATCAGAAAGCTGGCTTGCCTCATTTGCCCAGGGTTGGGGCAACTGCATCTATGATATTTTCAGAAATATACACAAACTGACTTTGAGGGATCCTAGAAGACTTTCCTCTTACAGAGCCAGAATTTCAACTGTTGATCCAGCCAGCTCAGCCTAAATCAAAAATTCCCCTTCTTTGGGAATTTCTATTAAGATTCCTGTGTTACAGGTGAGGAAACTGAGACTGAGGCAAGAGACTGAGGTGGATACTTTTCAGCAAAGAGCAGAGACTGGCTGGGTTCCTGCCTGTAATGCCAGTGTGGGAGAGTCCAGAGTTCTAGATCAGCCTGGACAACATACAGGGACCTCCTTCTTTAAAAAAAAGAAGAGAAAAGAAAAAAAGCCAGGAGTGGCATATGAGCCTGTACCCCCAGCACTCAGGAGGCTAAGACAGGAGGATTGCTTGAGCCCAGGAACTCAAGACTGTAGTGAGCTGATTATACCCTGTACTCCAGCCTGGGTGACAGAGAAAGACCCCACCAAACACACACACACACACACACACACACACAAACAGGGCCTGTGCTACGGCTGGATAGGAAATGCATACGTGCCTAACAACAGAGCACCAAAATACAAAGAGTTAGTTTCTCTAAAAGATCTCTAAAAATGGAGCAACTTCTCAATTTCAAGTATTGAAAATTGTTAAGATGGCAATATTCCTTAAATTAATCTACAGATTTAACACAATTGTTATCAAAATCTCAGCTGGTTTCTATGCATAAGCTGACAAGACAGGAAACTCTCTTCCATAAAATTCATATGGAAATTCAAGATAACCAGAACCACAACAATCTTGAAAAAGAACTATATTGGAATATTCACACATCCTGATATCAAAACATACTACAAAGCTACAGTAATCGAGACATAAGGATAGATGTATAGATCAATGGAACAGAATTGAGAAAGCAGAAATAAACAATCACATTTATGCTCACTTCATTTTCAACAAGGGGTCAAAACACTTCATTGGGAAGCAATAATTTGTATAATAAAAGGTGCTGGGATGGGTGGATGTCCACATGCTAAAGAATGAAGTTTGAGCCCCTACCTCATACAATACACAAAACTAACTCAAAATGAATTATCAGACAAAAATATAAAAGCTAAAACTACAAAACCCTTAGAAGAAAATAGGCTTAAATCTTAATGAACTGGGACTTGATAATGGTTTCTTAGATGTGACACTAAAAGTACAAGCAACCAAAGAAAAAAATTGACAAATTGAACTTCATCAAAATTAAAAACATTTTTGCCCCATCAAGAAAGATAAAAATACAAAATGGGGAAAAAAAAGATTTTCAAATAACATATCTGATAACAGACTCGTATTTAGAATATATATTTAGAGGATGCTTATAACTCGATTTAAAACGACAACCCAGTTTTAAGAATCTGAATAGACATTTCTCCAAATAAGATATACAAATGTCCAACAAATAACATTAAAAATACTCAACATCATTACTTATCAGAGATGTGCCAATTCAAACCACAATGAAACACCACTTTGCACACACTTTGATGGCTAGCATTTAAAAGTTGGAGAGTACCAAGAGTTGTCATGAAATTAGAGAAACTGGAACTCTCATACATTGTTAGAGAAAATGTAACTAGTGCAGTCACTTTGGAAAACAGCCTTGAAATTCATCAAAACTTAAACATAAATTTTCCATATGGTCCACCAATTCCACTCCTAGATATATATCCAAGAGAAATGAAAACATATGTCCACATGGAAACTTGTACACAAATATTCACAGAAGCACTATTTATAATAGCCAAAAAATTCAAAGAACCTGAATTCACTTCAGCTGATGAACAGATATAAAGTATGGTATATTCATATAATAGAATATGGCTCAAGGAAAAAAAAGCTGAAGTACTGACACATGATACAACATAGATGAACCATGAAAATCTTACGCTAAGTGAAAGAAGTCAATCAAAAGGACCACATATAGTACAATTCCATTTATAGGAGATGTCCAGAATAGGCAAATTGATAGAAATAGAAACTAGATTAGCAGTTTTCTGGGGCTGGGGGACACAGATAATGGTTAAATGGCACAAGGTTTCTTTGGTGATTGTTCCATGAAAGGGCTGTATATGCAAAGCAATTCCCAAATGCCAAAGGAGCCAGGAAACCAAAGAAGGAGGCAGACAAATCCAGTTTGTCCATATCGGGTGATTTATCGAGAGCCTCACAGACAGAAGCATGGTCTTGGGTAGGTGCAGGACAGGTAGATCTACGCACTGTTAATCCCCAGGCCAAAGGCTTATATGCCACAGGGAAAGGATACGTGTGCTCCATGCAAGACAATTAAAGGCAACCCTCCGGAACAAGCAAGGATGTGATATGTGTCATAGCCTATCATTTGTGTGGTAACGACAAGGTCAATGTGCTCTTACAGTAAGGATGGTAGATAAAGTAGAAATCAGGAGGCATTCACGGGACTGGGGCTAATCAGAAATCAACATGGCAGAGTACCATCCAAAATGGAGTCACTTTGGTGACATAAAAATGTTCCAAAATTGACCATAGGAATGGTTGCACAACTGTGGATATAGCAATATATCCATATATATTATATATTTCATACTTTAAATGGGTGAATTGCACAGTATGTGTTTTTATAAAGCCGTTACAAACAAAAAAGTAATAGTGTGGAAGACACTGCCTTTGAAGAACAATGGCTGGATGTTGCCCCAGCCAACACTGGACCTTGTCCCTTCTTGCTCTGGAGTGACTGTTTCAGGGTTGTCAGAATCCCGGAGTCCAGCTTCTCACTTAGTTCCAAACTGTGCAGGAAGGGCAGCATGTAGGATGGGAAGCCCTGGGCTCCCAGCCCATCGCCAGACTACTTAGAGTTCCCCTTCTGGGAAGAGTAGCAGTCCCCTCATTCTCTATCCCCACTGCTCCCCTCAGGGCTCTGCCCTCATCACCAGGCCTCCTGATCATGACGTCTACCATCTTCCTCCTGACAGGTGATGGTTGGAGTAGTGTGGGGGGCACAATTGTCAGAACCCATAGAACCATAAAGCACAAAAAGTGTACCCTTATGTAAACCATGGACTGTCATTAATAATGACGTATAATTATTGGTTCATTAATTGTAACAAGTATGTTACAGTAACGAAAGATGTTAATAATAGGAGAAATTATGTAAGGTAGTAGGCATGAACTACACCTGGGCCCAGAGACAGAAGGCGCAAGCCTCAAAGTCTGTGGCCTGTAGTTCTGCATTCTCAACCCTGAGCCCAGGATCAGTCACCAGGGGCAGAGCTCAGGGCCTGATCACAGCCAGAGTCCATCGACCTGGGTCTGGAATCCCAGGCAGGCATAGTGTTGTAACTTTTCTCAAAGCTCCA
>NW_022322750.1:0-6043 GCF_002776525.5 Piliocolobus tephrosceles
TGGAGCTTTGAGAAAAGTTACAACACTATGCCTGCCTGGGATTCCAGACCCAGGTCGATGGACTCTGGCTGTGATCAGGCCCTGAGCTCTGCCCCTGGTGACTGATCCTGGGCTCAGGGTTGAGAATGCAGAACTACAGGCCACAGACTTTGAGGCTTGCGCCTTCTGTCTCTGGGCCCAGGTGTAGTTCATGCCTACTACCTTACATAATTTCTCCTATTATTAACATCTTTCGTTACTGTAACATACTTGTTACAATTAATGAACCAATAATTATACGTCATTATTAATGACAGTCCATGGTTTACATAAGGGTACACTTTTTGTGCTTTATGGTTCTATGGGTTCTGACAATTGTGCCCCCCACACTACTCCAACCATCACCTGTCAGGAGGAAGATGGTAGACGTCATGATCAGGAGGCCTGGTGATGAGGGCAGAGCCCTGAGGGGAGCAGTGGGGATAGAGAATGAGGGGACTGCTACTCTTCCCAGAAGGGGAACTCTAAGTAGTCTGGCGATGGGCTGGGAGCCCAGGGCTTCCCATCCTACATGCTGCCCTTCCTGCACAGTTTGGAACTAAGTGAGAAGCTGGACTCCGGGATTCTGACAACCCTGAAACAGTCACTCCAGAGCAAGAAGGGACAAGGTCCAGTGTTGGCTGGGGCAACATCCAGCCATTGTTCTTCAAAGGCAGTGTCTTCCACACTATTACTTTTTTGTTTGTAACGGCTTTATAAAAACACATACTGTGCAATTCACCCATTTAAAGTATGAAATATATAATATATATGGATATATTGCTATATCCACAGTTGTGCAACCATTCCTATGGTCAATTTTGGAACATTTTTATGTCACCAAAGTGACTCCATTTTGGATGGTACTCTGCCATGTTGATTTCTGATTAGCCCCAGTCCCGTGAATGCCTCCTGATTTCTACTTTATCTACCATCCTTACTGTAAGAGCACATTGACCTTGTCGTTACCACACAAATGATAGGCTATGACACATATCACATCCTTGCTTGTTCCGGAGGGTTGCCTTTAATTGTCTTGCATGGAGCACACGTATCCTTTCCCTGTGGCATATAAGCCTTTGGCCTGGGGATTAACAGTGCGTAGATCTACCTGTCCTGCACCTACCCAAGACCATGCTTCTGTCTGTGAGGCTCTCGATAAATCACCCGATATGGACAAACTGGATTTGTCTGCCTCCTTCTTTGGTTTCCTGGCTCCTTTGGCATTTGGGAATTGCTTTGCATATACAGCCCTTTCATGGAACAATCACCAAAGAAACCTTGTGCCATTTAACCATTATCTGTGTCCCCCAGCCCCAGAAAACTGCTAATCTAGTTTCTATTTCTATCAATTTGCCTATTCTGGACATCTCCTATAAATGGAATTGTACTATATGTGGTCCTTTTGATTGACTTCTTTCACTTAGCGTAAGATTTTCATGGTTCATCTATGTTGTATCATGTGTCAGTACTTCAGCTTTTTTTTCCTTGAGCCATATTCTATTATATGAATATACCATACTTTATATCTGTTCATCAGCTGAAGTGAATTCAGGTTCTTTGAATTTTTTGGCTATTATAAATAGTGCTTCTGTGAATATTTGTGTACAAGTTTCCATGTGGACATATGTTTTCATTTCTCTTGGATATATATCTAGGAGTGGAATTGGTGGACCATATGGAAAATTTATGTTTAAGTTTTGATGAATTTCAAGGCTGTTTTCCAAAGTGACTGCACTAGTTACATTTTCTCTAACAATGTATGAGAGTTCCAGTTTCTCTAATTTCATGACAACTCTTGGTACTCTCCAACTTTTAAATGCTAGCCATCAAAGTGTGTGCAAAGTGGTGTTTCATTGTGGTTTGAATTGGCACATCTCTGATAAGTAATGATGTTGAGTATTTTTAATGTTATTTGTTGGACATTTGTATATCTTATTTGGAGAAATGTCTATTCAGATTCTTAAAACTGGGTTGTCGTTTTAAATCGAGTTATAAGCATCCTCTAAATATATATTCTAAATACGAGTCTGTTATCAGATATGTTATTTGAAAATCTTTTTTTTCCCCATTTTGTATTTTTATCTTTCTTGATGGGGCAAAAATGTTTTTAATTTTGATGAAGTTCAATTTGTCAATTTTTTTCTTTGGTTGCTTGTACTTTTAGTGTCACATCTAAGAAACCATTATCAAGTCCCAGTTCATTAAGATTTAAGCCTATTTTCTTCTAAGGGTTTTGTAGTTTTAGCTTTTATATTTTTGTCTGATAATTCATTTTGAGTTAGTTTTGTGTATTGTATGAGGTAGGGGCTCAAACTTCATTCTTTAGCATGTGGACATCCACCCATCCCAGCACCTTTTATTATACAAATTATTGCTTCCCAATGAAGTGTTTTGACCCCTTGTTGAAAATGAAGTGAGCATAAATGTGATTGTTTATTTCTGCTTTCTCAATTCTGTTCCATTGATCTATACATCTATCCTTATGTCTCGATTACTGTAGCTTTGTAGTATGTTTTGATATCAGGATGTGTGAATATTCCAATATAGTTCTTTTTCAAGATTGTTGTGGTTCTGGTTATCTTGAATTTCCATATGAATTTTATGGAAGAGAGTTTCCTGTCTTGTCAGCTTATGCATAGAAACCAGCTGAGATTTTGATAACAATTGTGTTAAATCTGTAGATTAATTTAAGGAATATTGCCATCTTAACAATTTTCAATACTTGAAATTGAGAAGTTGCTCCATTTTTAGAGATCTTTTAGAGAAACTAACTCTTTGTATTTTGGTGCTCTGTTGTTAGGCACGTATGCATTTCCTATCCAGCCGTAGCACAGGCCCTGTTTGTGTGTGTGTGTGTGTGTGTGTGTGTGTTTGGTGGGGTCTTTCTCTGTCACCCAGGCTGGAGTACAGGGTATAATCAGCTCACTACAGTCTTGAGTTCCTGGGCTCAAGCAATCCTCCTGTCTTAGCCTCCTGAGTGCTGGGGGTACAGGCTCATATGCCACTCCTGGCTTTTTTTCTTTTCTCTTCTTTTTTTTAAAGAAGGAGGTCCCTGTATGTTGTCCAGGCTGATCTAGAACTCTGGACTCTCCCACACTGGCATTACAGGCAGGAACCCAGCCAGTCTCTGCTCTTTGCTGAAAAGTATCCACCTCAGTCTCTTGCCTCAGTCTCAGTTTCCTCACCTGTAACACAGGAATCTTAATAGAAATTCCCAAAGAAGGGGAATTTTTGATTTAGGCTGAGCTGGCTGGATCAACAGTTGAAATTCTGGCTCTGTAAGAGGAAAGTCTTCTAGGATCCCTCAAAGTCAGTTTGTGTATATTTCTGAAAATATCATAGATGCAGTTGCCCCAACCCTGGGCAAATGAGGCAAGCCAGCTTTCTGATTAGGGCCACCAGAGTTAGTAAATAAAAATGTAATTTTTATTTCCAGTTCAATGTGGATAATTTCTAATAGCATACATATGTATACATTGAGATAAAAGAAAAATATTACATGGACATATTTAAAAATTATCCATTGTTCATGTCAAATACATTATAAATGTTTAAATTATATAACACTTTCTTTAATTTTGTGGCCTTAAGTTTTTGGGTCTCTTTGTTACTTGTTTTATAAAATTCACTTACAAAATTCTTTGCCGTTACAATCTATGTTCCATTTACATTGTAATATATCATCAATATATTGTCACATAAAATTAATGCTATTCTTTTCTTTACTCAACATTGATTAATGAGAAAAAACAAGCTAGCACACTGGACATCTATTACCATAAAATCTAGAAAGCTCTTCGAGTTAGGTATGTTAAAATATATAATGCCATCTTCAAAGACATGACTTGTTTTTCCATTCTTCAGGATTATAACTCTTGATCAATGACTTTCAAAAATGTTTTTCACTGACAAAAAGAATATTATTGTCAAATTTTTTCCCTTTCTTCAACAATAAACATCATGAATTCATTTGTCCCCATACTGGAAGAGTATTCACTAACATTTATTTAAATAGTTGAATTGTTCAAGAGATGAAATTTGTTTCAAAACAGTCACACTAAATGCTGCAATAATTAACAGTCAAAATTTCTTTTTCTAGTCGTAAGCAATGCTGTGCCTAGTAAGAACAATCTTGACACTTAAAGAATGAGTTTTTGTCTTCTCCTTTTTTTTTTCTTTTACCCATTCAACAAGTTTCTGTAAGCAATGGAGTACTTCAATAATACTGTTTACTTTTCTTTGATTTGCATAATCCTTTTGCTTGAGAGAAAGTGAAAACGATGAACAAGAAATAAGTAGGCTTCACTCAATGAATTATTTAAAAAGTCAACAAGAACTTTTTGGGCTACCAGAACTAAACTATGATTTCCATGTTTCAAAATGAACTGAAGATTTTCTCAACTGCTTTTGTTGAAGAAAACCAACAGATTTTTGAATTCTAGAGAATTAAAGAATACAGAATGGTGACAAAATTACAAAAATCCCTCAATTGTTCACTTTGAACAGTAGTAAAGGGAACAATTTCCTGACAACTACTACAATGTCAGTAGAAAGGATACAGATGTGGTCTGAGCAACATTAAACAGAATACGGACAAAATAGCTAACACCTTTCACAGAATCATGTATGCTTTGCTTTAACTTTGAATAAACATTGTTTGAATGTTTACACCAACATCTGTATCTGTATTATCTCCACCAAAAGCAGTATGATTTTTTGTCTTCACTCTTAACTCAGAGAGTTTTCCATAAAAATTTGCTCTTGTTTCTGAAGTCTTATTTGGAAGAAATTTTACTTGCTATAGCTTTATAAACCAGCCCTTTTCATGAGAAAAATACTGTACAAGCAATGAAAAAAAATTTTTCCTGCATTGTGATTACTTGCAATCATGCTATGTCATAAAAAAAGGTGAGGTTTAGATTTTTGATAATCTCTGTTAATAGTAAATGGAGCCATTTCTTTTTTTAATTATTGCAGTAGGCTTCATCCTGGCACTTGAAAATTTGCTTGCAATATTGGAATCTGAAAATACTTATGGTAACAGTATGTTCAAACAGTCATTTGAGCTGAAAGGCTGATGATGATATGGAACGAGAGAAGCCATTTTAACTTCTGCTGTGATTAATTTATCTTCTTCATTTAAATTTATCTTAATAAAAAATTTGTTATTTTATCATTTCCTTTGGAAGTAGTTGAGGAAATCATAAATCTCTTAAGTGTAGCTGTCAGTGTATCTTGGCTTGCACTGAATTTCAATTTATGGTACCGAATAACAATTGCATGCTGTTCAAAGAGCTGTAGAAGGATTTTTTCCTCATTTCATAAATGTCCATTGTTGAAAAAATTCACCACAAAAGTTATACCTGTGTTTTGGCATTTGAATGGATAATAACCACCACTCAATAATTGAAAAGATTGCTGTTACCTCTTCTTCAGCATGTCTATTACCCTCAAGTTCAAATTTATATTTATTAGTAAACAGGGCTTGAATTGTGGAAAGGGTTGAGAACTTGCAAACAAACAATAAATTAGATATCAAATGCAAGACAAAATAAACTTCCTGATTTTTTGCAAGCTCCTTTGTTCAGGCATAATCTTCCTGAACAAAACCAGAGTTGAACTTGTATAAGTTTTGGGAAGCATGGTGTTTGGGAATTGGTAGATTTTCAGAAGTGGGAGCGTTTAGGTATTGATGGATTTTCACCTATGTTAGTGTGGTCACTGAATTAAAACTGCTGTGGACAGGTTTTCAGGAGCATCCTCCCTGGAGTGAGACACATGATGATTGGTTATTGTCTGGTAGTGTGGACCTGTCTCTGACAGGCTAACTTCCAGAAACAAACTACTGGGGACAGGTTGTCACTGACTGGCTGACTTTGGGGCACGTGTACCGATCCAAAGTTGTCTCTAACAGTAGTTAGAGATACTTGGCACTTTGGCTACAGAACAGTTTTTCCCTTTCTAGAATAGAAAAATGGAGCTTTGAGAAAAGTTACAACACTATGCCTGCCTGGGATTCCAG
>NW_022322751.1:0-1176 GCF_002776525.5 Piliocolobus tephrosceles
GACCAATGGAACAGAACAGAGTCCTCAGAAATAATACCACACATCTACAGACATCTGATCTTTGACAAACCTGAGAGAAACAAGAAATGGGGAAAGGATTCCCTATTTAATAAATGGTGCTGGGAAAATTGGCTAGCCATAAGTAGAAAGCTGAAACTGGATCCTTTCCTTACTCCTTACACGAAAATTAATTCAAGATGGATTAGAGACTTAAATGTTAGACCTAATACCATAAAAACCCTAGAAGAAAACCTAGGTAGTACCATTCAGGACAGACATGGGCAAGGACTTCATGTCTAAAACACCAAAAGCAATGGCAGTAAAAGCCAAAATTGACAAATGGGATCTGATTAAACTAAAGAGCTTCTGCACAGCAAAAGAAACTACCATCAGAGTGAACAGGCAACCTACAGAATGGGAGAAAATTTTTGCAATCTACTCATCTGACAAAGGGCTGATATCCAGAACCTACAAAGAACTCAAATTTACAAGAAAAAAACAAACAACCCCATCAAAAAGTGGGCAAAGGATATGAACAGACATTTCTCAAAAGAAGACATTCATACAGCCAACAGACACATGAAAAAATGCTCATCATCACTGGCCATCAGAGAAATGCAAATCAAAACCACAATGAGATACCATCTCACACCAGTTAGAATGGCAATCATTAAAAAGTCAGGATACAACAGGTGCTGGAGAGGATGTGAAGAAATAGGAGCACTTTTACACTGTTGGTGGGATTGTAAACTAGTTCAACCATTATGGAAAACAGTATGGCGATTCCTCAAGGATCTAGAACTAGATGTACCATATGACCCAGCCATCCCATTACTGGGTATATACCCAAAGGATCATAAATCATGCTGCTATAAAGACACATGCACACGTATGTTTATTGCGGCACTATTCACAATAGCAAAGACTTGGAATCAACCCAAATGTCCATCAGTGACAGACTGGATTAAGAAAATGTGGCACATATACACCATGGAATACTATGCAGCCATAAAAAAGGATGAGTTTGCATCCTTTGTAGGGACATGGATGCAGCTGGAAACCATCATTCTTAGCAAACTATCACAAGAACAGAAAACCAAACACCACATGTTCTCACTCATAGGTGGGAACTGAACAATGAGATCACTTGGACTCGGGAAGGGGAACATCACACAC
>NW_022322752.1:0-1176 GCF_002776525.5 Piliocolobus tephrosceles
GTGTGTGATGTTCCCCTTCCCGAGTCCAAGTGATCTCATTGTTCAGTTCCCACCTATGAGTGAGAACATGTGGTGTTTGGTTTTCTGTTCTTGTGATAGTTTGCTAAGAATGATGGTTTCCAGCTGCATCCATGTCCCTACAAAGGATGCAAACTCATCCTTTTTTATGGCTGCATAGTATTCCATGGTGTATATGTGCCACATTTTCTTAATCCAGTCTGTCACTGATGGACATTTGGGTTGATTCCAAGTCTTTGCTATTGTGAATAGTGCCGCAATAAACATACGTGTGCATGTGTCTTTATAGCAGCATGATTTATGATCCTTTGGGTATATACCCAGTAATGGGATGGCTGGGTCATATGGTACATCTAGTTCTAGATCCTTGAGGAATCGCCATACTGTTTTCCATAATGGTTGAACTAGTTTACAATCCCACCAACAGTGTAAAAGTGCTCCTATTTCTTCACATCCTCTCCAGCACCTGTTGTATCCTGACTTTTTAATGATTGCCATTCTAACTGGTGTGAGATGGTATCTCATTGTGGTTTTGATTTGCATTTCTCTGATGGCCAGTGATGATGAGCATTTTTTCATGTGTCTGTTGGCTGTATGAATGTCTTCTTTTGAGAAATGTCTGTTCATATCCTTTGCCCACTTTTTGATGGGGTTGTTTGTTTTTTTCTTGTAAATTTGAGTTCTTTGTAGGTTCTGGATATCAGCCCTTTGTCAGATGAGTAGATTGCAAAAATTTTCTCCCATTCTGTAGGTTGCCTGTTCACTCTGATGGTAGTTTCTTTTGCTGTGCAGAAGCTCTTTAGTTTAATCAGATCCCATTTGTCAATTTTGGCTTTTACTGCCATTGCTTTTGGTGTTTTAGACATGAAGTCCTTGCCCATGTCTGTCCTGAATGGTACTACCTAGGTTTTCTTCTAGGGTTTTTATGGTATTAGGTCTAACATTTAAGTCTCTAATCCATCTTGAATTAATTTTCGTGTAAGGAGTAAGGAAAGGATCCAGTTTCAGCTTTCTACTTATGGCTAGCCAATTTTCCCAGCACCATTTATTAAATAGGGAATCCTTTCCCCATTTCTTGTTTCTCTCAGGTTTGTCAAAGATCAGATGTCTGTAGATGTGTGGTATTATTTCTGAGGACTCTGTTCTGTTCCATTGGTC
>NW_022322753.1:0-13110 GCF_002776525.5 Piliocolobus tephrosceles
TTCTTTTATTGCACAGTTTGGAAACACTGTTTTTGTAGAATCTGCAAAGGGATATGTTGGATCGCTTTGAGGCCTATGGTGAAAAAGGAAATATCTTCAGGTGAAAATTAGAATCTTTCTGAGAAGCTGCTTTGTGATGTGTGCATTCATCTCACAGAGTTACACCTTTGTTTCCATTGAATGGTTTGTAAACTCCATTTTTGTAGAATCTGCGAAGGGATATTTGGGAGTGCTTTGAGGCCTACGGTGGAAAAGGAAGTTTCTTCAGAAACAAACTAGACAGAAGCTGTCTACAAAACTGCTTTGTGATGTGAGCACTCATCTCACAGAGTTAAACCGTTCTTACGATTGAGCAGTTTGGAAACACTGTTTTTGTATAATCTGTGAAGGGGAATTTGGGAGCACATTGAGGCCTATGGAGAGAAAGGAAATATCTTCAAATGAAAACTAGAAAGACGTTTTTTCAGAAACCGTTTTGTGATATGTGCATTCCTATCATAGAGCTAAACCATCCTTTTATTGGTCAGTTTGGAAAAATGTTATAGTAAAATCTGCATAGGTATATATGGGAGCTCATCGAGGCTTATGGTGAAAAAAGAATTATCTTCAAATAAAAACTAGGAAGAAGCTTTCTCAGAAACTTTTGTTATTTGTGCATTCATCTCACAGAGTTAAACCTTTCTTTTGATGGTGCAGTTTGGAAACACTCTTTTTGTGGAATCTATGAAAGAATATTTGGGTGGGCATTGATCTCTACGTTGAAAAAGCAAATATCTTCAGATGAAAACTAGAGGGAAGCTTTCTCAGAAACTGCTTTGTGATGTGATCATTCATCTCGCAGAGTTAACCATTTCTTTTGCTGGTACAGTTCAGAAACACTCTTTTTGTAGAATCTTGGAAGGGATATTTCAATGCAGTTTGAGGCCTATTTTGAAAAAGGAAGTATCTTCAAATACAAACTAGACAGAAGCTATCTGAGAAACTGCTTTCTAATGTGAGCATTAGTCTCAGAGAGTTAACCCTTTCTCTTGATTGAGCAGTCTCAAAACACTGTGTTTGTGGAATCTACAAATAAATATTTGGGAGTGCATTGAGGTCTATGGAGAAAAAGGAAATATCTTCTGATGAAAAGTGGAAGGAGGCTTTCTCAGAAAATGCTTTGTGATGTGAGCATTCGTCACACAGAGGTAAACTTTTCTTTAGTTTGGGCAGTTTGGAAAAAGCTGTTTTTTAAAAGAATCTGTGAAGGGATATTTTGGAGCTCTTTGAGGCCTGTGGTGAAACAGGAAATGACTTCAGATAAAAATTACATAGAAGCTTTCCTAGGACTGACTGTGATTTCTGCATTCATCTCCCAGAGTTAAACTTTGTTTTGATTGAATGGTTTATAAATTCTGTTTTTGTAGAATCTACCAGATGATATTTGGGAGCGTTTTTAGGCCTATGGTGAAAAGAGGAATTATCTTCAGATACAAACTAGAGAGAAGCTGTTTGAGAAACTGCTCTCTGATATGGGCATTCATCTCACAGAGTTACACTTTTCTTTTGATGGCACAGTTTGTGAACACTCTTCTTGTAAAATCTGTGATGGGATATTTTTGAGTGCATTGAGGTCTATGGTGAAAAAATAAATATCTTCAGATGAAAACTAGAAGAAAGCTTTCTGAGAAATTTCTTTGTGACGTGTGCATTTATCTCACAGAGTTAAACCTGTCTTTTGATGCTACCATTTGGAAACACTGTTTTTGTAGAATCTGCGAAGGGATATTTCAGACAACTTTGTGGCCTTTGATGAAAAAGGAAATAGGAAATATATTCAGATAAAAATTAGAAGGAAGCTTTCTGAGAACCTGCTTTGTGATGTGTACTATCATCTTACAGAGTTAAAGTTTTGTTTTGATTGAGCAGTTTGTAAACTCTGTTTTTGTAGAATCTGTGAAGTGATATTTGTGAGCACTTTAAGGCCTATGGTGAAAAAGGAAATATTTTCAGATACAAACTAGACAGAAGCTGTCTGAGAAACTGTTTTATGATGTGAACATTCATCTCACAGAGTTAAACTTTTGTTTTGATTAAGCGTTTTGGAAAAATGTTTTTTGTAGAATCTGCAATGTGATACTTTGGTGCACTTTGAAGCCTATGTTGAAAAAGGAAAAATCTTCTGATAAAAGTTAGAAGGAAGCTGTCTGAGAACCTGCTTTATGATGCGTGTATTCATCTCACAGAGTTCAACCTTTCTTTTGATTTAGTGGTTTGAAACACTGTTTTTGTAGAATCTGCAAAGGGATAATTGGAATCGCATTGAGGTCTATGGAGAAAATGGAAATATCTTCAGATGAAAACTAGAAGGAAGATTTGTCAGAAACTGATTTGTGATGTGTGCATTCATATCACAGAGTTAAACCTTTCTTTTGATGGCACAATTTGGAAACTATTTTTGTGGAATCTGCATAGGGATATTTCAGAGTGCTTTGAGGCATATTTCCTTTGAAAAAGGAATCTTCAGAAAAAAATGAGAAAGAAGAAACTGCTTTGTGAAATGTGCATTCTTCTCACAGAGTTCAAGCTTTGTTTTGATTAAGCGGTTTGTAAACTCTGTTTTTGTAGAATGTGTGAAGCGATATTTGGGAGCACTTTGAGGCCTATGGTGAGAAAGGAAGTGTCTTCAGATGCAAAGTAGACAGAAGCTCTGTGAGATACTGCTTTGTGATATGAGCATTAATCACATAGAAGTACAATTTTCTTTAATTTGAGCAGTTTGGAAACCTGTTTTTATAGCATCAATGAAGGGATATTTTGGAGCTGTTTGAGGACTATGGTGAGTATGGAAATATCTTCAGATAAAAAATAGGAAGAAGCTTTCTGAGAACCTGCCTTGTGATGTGTGCATACATGTCACAGAGTTAAAACTTTCTTTTGACTCAGCAATTTGGAAAAACTCGGTTTTCAGAATCTATGAAGGGATATTGGGGTACACATTGATGTCTATGGAGAGAAAGGAAATATTTTCAGATGAAAATTAGAAGGAAGCTTTCTCAGAAACTGCTTTGTGATGTGTGCATTCATCTCGCAGAGTTAAATTTTGTATTGATGGTGCAGTTTGGAAACACTGTGTTTGTAGAATCTGCGAAGGGATATTTGGAATGCAGTGAGGTCTATAGAGAAAAAGGACATATCTTTAGATGAAAACTAGAGGGAGGCTTTTTCAGAAACTGTTTTGTAATGTGAGCATTCATCACAGAGAGGTAAACTTTTATTTAGTTTGAGCAGTTTGGAAACACTGTTTGTGTAGAACCTGCAAAGGGGATATTTCAGAGTGTTTTGAGTCCTAAGAAGAAAAAGGAAATATCTTTAGATAAACATTAGAAAGAAGCTTTCTGAGAAACTGCTTTGTGATGTGTCCATTCATCTCACAGAGTTAAACCTTTGTTTTAATTGAGCAGTTTGTAAACTCTTTTTGTAGAATCTGCGAAGCGATAATTCAGAACGCTTTGAGGCTTATGGTGAAAAACGAAGTATCTTCAGATACAAACTCGACAGAAGCTGTTGGATAAACTGATTCGTGATGTGAACATTCATCTCATAGAGTTAAACCTTTCTTTTTATTGAGCAGCTTGGAAACACTGTTTTTGTAGAAACTGTGAGGGGATATTAGGGAGCCCATGGAGGTCTATGGAGAAAAAGGAAACATTTTCAGATGAAAACTGGAAGGAAGCTCTCTTCGAAACTGCTTTGTGATGTGAGCATTCATTTCACAGTTAAGCCTTCCTTTTGATTGAGCAGTTTTGAAACACTATTATTGTAGAATCTGTGAGGGGACATTTTGGAATGCTTTGAGACATATGGTGTAAAAGCAAATATCTTCAGATAAAAGTTAGAAAGAAATTTTCTGAGAATTCGACATGTGTGCATTCATATCACAGAATTAAATTTTTTCTTTTGATTAGGCAGTTCATGAACTCTGTTTTTGTACAAGGTGTGAAGAGATATTTGGCCTATGGTGGAAAATGCGAAGCGATAATTCAGAGCACTTTAAGGCCTATGGTGGAAAACAAAGATTCTTCAGATACAAACTAGGCAGAAATTGTCTGAGAAACTACTTTGTGATGCTTGCATTCATCTTACAGATGTAAACCTTTGTTTTGATTGAATGGCTTGTAAACTCTATTCTTGTACAATCTGTGATATGATATTTGGGAATGCTTTGAGACTATGGTGAAAAAGGAAATATCTTCATATGAAAACTGGAAGGAAGATTTCTCAGAAACTGCTTTGTGATGTCTGAATTCATCTCACAGAGTTAAACATTTCTTTTGATAGTGCCATTTGAAAGCACTGTTTTTGTAGAATCTGCAAAGGGATATTTTTGTGTGCTTTGAGGCTTATGGTCGAAAATGAAATATCTTCAGATAAAAATTAGAAAGAAGCTTTCTGAGAACTTGTTTTGTGATGTAAACATTCATCTCACAGAGTTAAACCTTTCTTTTGACTCAGTAAATTGTAAAAACTCTGTAGAATCTACAAAGGAATACTAGGGAGTGCATTGAAGTCTATGGAGAAGAAGGAAGTATTTTCAGATGAAAACTAGGAGGAAGCTTTCTCAGAAACTGCTTTGTAATGTGTGCATTCATCTCACAGACTTAAACTTTCTTTTGATGATGCAGTTTGGATACATTGTCTTTCTAGATTCTGCAAAGGGGTATTTGAAAGTGCATTGAGGTCTCTGGGTAAAGTGGATATATCATCAGATGAATACCAGAAGGAAATTTTCTCAGAAAATGCTTTGTGACGTGAGCAATCATCTCACAGATTGAAACCTTACTTTTGATTGAGTAGTTTGGATCCACTGTTGTTGTTGAATCTGTGAAGGGATATTTTGGAGCACTTTGAGTCCTGTGGTGAAAAGGGAAATATCTTCAGATACAAACTAGATGGAGGCTTATGGAGAACCTGCTTTGTGATGTGTGACTTCATCTCACAGTGTTAAACCTTTGTTTTGATTGATCGGTTTGTAAACTCTGTATTTGTAGAATCTGTGGAGGGATATTTGGGAGTGCATTGAGGCTTATGGAGAAAAAGAAAACATCTTCAGATGAAAACTAGAAGGAAGCTTTCTCAGAAACTGCTTTGTGATGTGTGCATTCATCTCACATAGTTAAACCACTCTTTTGATGGGACAGTTTGGAAACAATCTTTCTGTAAAATGTGCTTGGGAATGCCTTAAGGACTATGGTGAAAAAGGAAATAGTTTCAATTAAAAACTAGGAAGAAACTTTCTCAGAAAGTGTTTTGTGATGTGTGCATTTATTTCACAGAGTTAAACCTTTGCTTTGATTGAGCAGTTTGTAAACACTGTTTTTGTAGAATCTATGCAGGGATATTTTGTATCGCTTTGAGGCCTATCATGAGAAAGAATACAACTTCAGATAAAAATTAGAAAGCTTTCTGAGAACCTGCTTTGTGATGTGTGCATTTATCTCACAGAATTAAACATTTGCTTCGATTGTGCAGTTTGTAAACTCTGTATTTGTAGAATGTGTGATGTGATATTTGGGAGCGCTTTGAGGCCTATGGAGAAAAAGGAAGTGTCCTAAGATACAAACTAGATAGAAGCTGTCTGAGAAACTGCTTTGTGATGTGAACATTCATCTCACAGAGTTAAACCTTTCTTTTGAGTGAGCAGTTTAGACACACTGTGTTTGTAGAATCTACGAAGGGATATTTGGGAGTACATTGAGGTCTAGGGAGATAAAGGAAATATTTTCAGATGAAAACTAGAAGGAAGTTTTCTCAAAAACTGCTTTGTGATGTAAGCATTCATCACACAGAGGTAAAATTTTCTTTAGTTTGAGCAGTTTGGAAACACTGCTTTTGTAGAATCAGCAAAGGGATATTTCAGAGCACTTTGAATCATATGGTGAAAAAGAAAATATCTTCAAATACAAATTAGAAAGAAGCTTTCTGAGAACCTGCTTTGTGATGTGGGCATTCGTCTCACAGAGTTAAACTTCCGTTTTGATTGTGCAGTTTATAAACTCTGTTTTTTAGAGTCTGCGAAGTGATATTTGGGAGTTCTTTGAGGCCTATGGTGAAGAAGGAAGCATCTTCAGATACAAACTAGACAGAAGCTGTCTGAGAAACTGCTTTGTGATGTGAGCATTAATCACAATGAGGTAAACTTTCATTTAGTTTGAGCAGTTTGGAAACACTGTTTTTGTAGAATCTGTGAAGGGATGTTTCAGAGTGCTTTGGTGTCTGTGGTGAAAAAGGAAATATCTTCAGATAAAAATTACCAAGAAGCTTTCTAAGAATCCACTTTGCAATGCGTGCATTCATCTCACAGATTTAAACCTTTGCTTTGACTCAGAAATTTGTAAAACTCTGTTTGTAGAATCTACAAAGGGATACTTGGGAGCGCATTGACATCTATGGAGAGGAAGGAAATATTTTCAGATGAAAAATAGAAGGAACCTTTCTCAGAAACTTCTTTGTGATGGGATCGTTCGTCTTACAGAGTTAAACTTCATTTGGTGGTGCTGTTTGGAAACATTGTGTAAGTAGAATCTGAGAAGGGATATGGGGGAGCACATTGAGGTCTAGGAAGAAAAAGGAAATACCATCAGATAAAAACTAGAAGACAGCTTTCTCAGAAAATGCTTCATGGTGTGAGCATTCGTCACACAGAGGTACACTTTTCTTTGATTTGAGCCATTTGAAAACACTGCTTTTGTCAAATCTGCGAAGTGATGTTTCCGAGCGCTTTGAGTCCTATGGTGAAAAAGGAAACATCATCAGATGCAAATTAGAAAGAATCTTTCTGAGAACCTGTTTTCAGATGTGTGCATTCATCTCACACATTTAAAACTTTGTTTTGATTCAGTGGTTGTAAACTCTGTTTTTGCAGAATCAGCTAAGTGATATTTGGGAGTACTTTGAGACCTATGGTGAAAAAGGAAGTATCTTCATATACAATCTAGACAGAAGTTGGATGAGAAACTGCTTCATGATGTGAGCATTCATCTCACAGAGATAAACTTTCCTTTTGATTGAGCAGTTTGGAAACACTCTTTTTGCAGAATCTGCGAAGGGATATTTGGGAGTGCATTGAGGCCCATGAGATAAAGGAAATATCTTCAGATGAAAACTAGAAGGAAGCTTTCTCAGAAACTGCTTTGTGATGTGTGCATTCATCCCACAGATTGAAACTTTCCTTTGATAGTGCAGTTTGAAAACAATGTTTTTATACAATCTGCAAAGGGATATTTCAGAGTGCTTTGAGGCTCAAGGTGAAAAAGGTAATATCTTAGGATAAAAATTAGAAAGAAGCTTTCTGAGAACCTGACATGTGATGTGTGCACTCATCTAAAATCAACAAAGGGATATTTGGGAGCGTGTTGAGGTCTATGGAGAAAAAAGAAAAATGTCAGAATGAAAAATAGAAGGAAACTTTCTCGGAAACTGCTTTGTGATGCTTGCATTCATCCTACAGAGTCAAACCTTTGTTTTGAATGAGCAGTTTGTAAACTCTGCTTTTGTAGAGCCCGAGAAGCTATATTTGGGAGCACTTTCAGGCCCATGGTGAAAAAGCAAGTATCCTCAGTTACAATCTAGACAGAAGCTGTATGAGAAACTGCTTTTTGATGTGAGCATTCATTCAACCAGATTCAACCTTTCTTTCAATTGAGCAGTTAGGAAACACGGTGTTTGTAGAATCTGCGAAGGGATCTTTGGGAGTGCATTGAGGTCTATGGAGAAAATGGAAATATTTTCAGATGAAAACTACAAGGAAGCTTTCTCAAAAACTGTTTTTTCCCCCTTTTTAACCATAGGACTCAAAATCCTCCAAACTATCCCTTCACAGTTTCTACAAAAACAAGATTTCCAAACTGCACCTTCAAAAGAAAGGTTTAACTCTGTGAGTTGAATGGTCGTATCACAAAGAAGTTTCTCAGAGAGCTTCTGTATAGTTTGTATGTGAAGATAATTATTTTTTTACCATAGGCCCAAAAGCACTCCTAAATATCGCTTCACATATTGTACAAAAACAGAGTTTCCAAAAAGCTCAATCAAAAGAAAGGTTTAACTCTGTGAGATGAATGTACACATCACAAAGCAGTTTCTCAGGAAGCGTCCCTCTAATTTTCATCTGAAGATATTTCCTTTTTCTCCATAGACCTCCATGTGCTCCTAAATATCACTTCACAGATTCTACAAAAACAGAGTTTCCAAAATGCTCAACCAAAAGAAAGGTTTAACACTGTGAGAAGAATTCAAACATCACAAAGCAGTTTCTCAGAATTCTTCTGTCTAGTTTGTATCTGAAGATACTTTCTTTTTCACCATAGACATCAAATTGCTCCCAAATATCTCTTTGCAGATTCTACAAAAACAGAGTTTATAAACCTCCTTACCAAAACAAAGGTTTCACTCTGTGGGATGAATGGACATATCATAAAGCATTTTCTGAGAAAGCTTTCTTCCAGTTTTCATCTGAATATGTTTCCTTTTTCAACATAGGCTTCAAAACCCAACAAAGTTGGGTTTCCAAACCAGTGTTTCCAAACTATGCCATCAACAGAAAGGTTTAAGTCTGTCAGATGAATGCACAAATCACAAATCAGTTTCTTAGAAAGCTTCCTTCTAGTTTTTATTAGAAGACATTTCCTTTTTCACTTTAGGCCTTAATGCCCTCCCATGTATCACTTTGCAGATTTTACAGAAACATTGCTTCCAAACTGGCCAATAAATAAAAGGCTTAACTCTGTGAGAGGAATGTGCACATCACAAAGCAGTTTCTGAGACAGGTTCTTTCTAATTTGTATGTGAAGATTCTTCCTTTTTCACCATAGGCCTCAAAGTGCTCACAAATATCACTTTGCAGATTCTACAAAAACAGAGTTTACAAACCGCTCAACACAACAATGTTTTAACCTTGTGAGATGAATAAACACATCACAAAGCACTTTCTCAGACAGTTTCTGCCTAGTTTGTATCTGAAGATACTTCCTTTTTCAACATAGGCCTTAAAGTGCTGACAAATATGGCATTGCAGGTTCTATAAAAACAGTGTTTCCAAACTGCTCAGTCAAAAGAAATGTTTAACTCTGAAATGAATGCTCACATCACAAAGCAGTCTCTCAGACAGCTTCTATCTAGTTTGTATCTAAAGATACTTCTGTTTTCACCATAGGCCACAAAGTGCCTCCCAGTATCACTTTGCAGATTTTACAAAAACAGAATTTACAAACTGCTCAATCAAAAAAGAGGTTTAACTCTGTGAGATAAATGCACACATCACAAAGAAGTTTCTCAGACAGCTTCTGTCTAGTTTGTATCTGTAGATGCTTCCTTGTTCACCATAGGCTTCAGTGCACTCCCAAATATCTCTTCCTAGATTCTACAAAAAAATAGTTTCCAAAATGCTCACTCAAAAGGAAAGATTAACTCTGTGAGATGAATGCCCACATCACAAAGCAGTTTCTCACATAGTCTCTGTCTAGTTTGTATCTGTACATAATTCCTTTTTCAGCATGGGCCTCAAAGTGTTCCCAAACATCGCTTTGCAGATTCTCCAAAAACAGAGTTTACAAACAGCTCAATCATAATAAACGTTCAAATCTGTGAGATGAATGCTAAATTCACAAAGAAGTTTCTCAGACAGCTTCTGTCTAGTTTGTATATGAAGATTATTACCTTTTGACCGTAGGTCTCAGAGCACTCCCAAATATCGCTTTGCAGTTTCTAAAATAAGAGAGTTTACAAACCTCTCAATCGAAACAAAGGTTTAACTCTGTGAGATGAATGCACACATCACAAACAGGTACTGAGAGAGCGTCCTTCTAACATTTATTCGAAGGTATTTCTTTTTTTAAAATAGTCCTCATAGCACACCAAAATTTCCCTTCACAGATTCTACAAAAACTCAAAACAAAGGTTTAACTGTGTCAGATGAATGCTCACATCAAAAATCAGTCTCTCAGACAGCTTCTGTCTAGTGTATACCTGAAGATACTTCCTTTTCCTCCATAGACCTCAAATTGCTCCAAAATATCCCTGCACAGAGCCTACAAAAACAGTGTTTCCAAACTGTGCCATGAAAAGAAAGTTTTAACTCTGTGAGATGAATGCACACATCAGAAAGCAGTTTCTGAGAAATCTTTCTGATTTTCATCTGAAGATATTTCCTTTTTCTCCTTTTTTTCTCCATTCACCTCAATGCACTCCCAAATATCCCTTCGCAGATTCTACAAAAACAGTGTTTCCAAACTGCTAAATCAAAAGAAAGGTGTAACTATATGAGTTAAAAGCTCACATCACAAAGAAGTCTCTCAGAGAGCTTCTGTCTAGTTTCTATCTGAAGATACTTCCTTTTTCACCATAGTCCTCAAATTGTTCCAAAATATCCCTGTGCAGATTCTACGAAAACAGTGTTTCCCAAAATGAAAGAAATGTTTAACACTGTGGGATGAATGCTCACATCACAATGCAATTTCTGAGAAATCTTCCCTCTGGTTTTCATCTGAAGATATTTCCTTTTTCTCTATGTATCTCAATGTGCTCCCTATTATCCCTTTACAGATTCTACAAAAACAGTGTTTCCAAACTGTTAAATCAAAAAAAAAGGGTGTAACTCTGTGAGATGAATGCTCACATCAGAGAGCAGTCTCTCAGAGAACTTCTGTCTAGTTCGTATCTGAAGATACTTCCTTTTTCACCATAGGTCTCAAATTGTTCCAAAATATCCCTGCACAGATGCTACAAAAACAGTGTTTCCAAAATGAAAGAAATGTTTAACACTGTGAGATGAATGCACACAACACAAAGCAGTTTCTGAGAAATCTTCCCTCTAGTTTTCATCTGACAATATTTCCTTTTTCTCCATAGACCTCAATGCACTCCGAAATATCTCTTTGCAGATTCTACAAAAACAATGTTTCCAAAATGATCGATCAAAAGAAAGGTATAAGTCTGTGAGATGAATGCTCACATCACAAAGCAGTTTCTCACACAGCTTCTCTCTAGTTTGTATGTGAAGATACTTCCTTTTTCACCATAGGCCTCAAAGTACTCCAAAATATACCTTCGCAGATTCTACAAAAACAGTGTTTCCAAGCTCTGACATCAAAAGAAAGTCTTAACTCTGTGAGATAAATGCACACATCACAAAACAGTTTCTGAGAAAGGTTTCTTTCTAGTTTTCATCTGAAGATATTTCTTTTTTCCCATATTCATCAATGCACTCCCAAATATCCCTTTGCAGATTCTAAAAAAACAGACTTTACAAAGTGGTCAATCAAAAACAAAGGTTTAAATCTTTGAGATGAATGCATGCATCACAAAGCAGGTTCTCAAAAAGCTTCTTTCTAATTCTTATCTGAAGATATTTCCTTTTTCACCATAGGCCTCAAAGCACTCTGAAATATCTCTATGCAGTTTCTCCTAAAACAGTATTTTCAAACAGCAACATTAAAAGAAAGAATTATCTCTGTGAGATACATGCTCACACCACAAAGCACTTAACAAGGAAGTTTCTAAGACAGATCTGTCTGTTTGTATCCATAGAAAGTTCCTTTTTCACCACAGGTCTCAAAGTGCTCCCAAATATCACTTCATACATAGTCAAAAAAGAGAGTTTACAAACTGTTGAATCAAAACAAATATTTAACTCTGTGAGATGAAAGCACACATCACAAAGTAGGTTCTCGGAAACCTTCTTTCTAATTCTTACCTGAAGATATTTCCTTTTTCACCATAGGCCTCAAAGCACTGTGAAATATTACTTTCCAGATTGTACAAAAATAGTGTTTCCAAACAGCACCATCAAAAGAAAGATTTACCTCTGTGAGATGAATGTACACATCATAAAGTAGTTTCTGAGAAATCTTCCTTCTAGTTTTTATCTGGAGATATGTCCTTTTTCTCTATGGACCTCAGAGCACTTCCAAATATCACTTTGCAGATTCTACAGAAACAGAGTTTACACACCACTCAATCAAAACAAATGTTTAACACTGAGAAGAATGCTCACATCACAAAGCAGGTTCTCAGAAAGTCTCTATCTAACTTTCCTCTGACGATATTTCCTTTTTCAGCATAGGTCTCAAAGCGCACTAAAATATCCCTCTGCAGTTGCTACAAAAACAGTGCTTCCAAACCACTCAATCAAAATAAAGGTTTCAGTCTGTGATATAAATGCTCACATCACAAAGCAGATTCTCAGATGGCTTCTGTCTAGTTTGTATTGGAAGATAATTCCTTTTTCACCATAGGTCTCAAAGCGTTCCAAAATATCTATTCACACACTCTACAAAAACAGAGTTTATAAACTGCTCAATCAAAACAAAGGTTTATCTCTTTGAGATGAATGCACACATCACAAAGCAGGTTCTCAGAAGGCTTATTTCTAATTTGTTCCTGAAGATATTTTCTTTTTCACCATAGGCCTCAAAGTGATCCAATATATCCCTGCAGAGGTTCCACAAAAACAGTGTTTCCAAACTGTGCCTTCAAAAGTAAGGTTTAACTCTATGAAATGAAGGCACACGTCACAAAGCAGTTTCTGAGAAAACTTCCTTCTAGTTTTCATCTGAAAATACTTGCTTTATCTTCTAGACCTAAGTACATTCCCAAATATCCCTTCATAGTTTCTACAAACACAGTATGTCCAAACTGCTCAATCAAACGAAAGGTTTAAATCTATGCAATGAATGCGCACGTAACAAAGTGGTTTCTCAGATAACATTTTTCTAGGTTTTATCCAGTGATATTCGCTTTTTTTGCCTTTGGCCTCAGTTAGGTCAAAAATGACCATTCATAGAATGGACAAAAACAGTGTTTCCAAACTGTTGGATCCAAAGAAAGGTTGAACTCTGTGACAAGAATGAATGCATCACAAAACATTTTCTCAGAATGCTTCTTTCTTGTATTTCTCTGAAGATGTTTTCTTTTTTACCATAGGCCTCAATGCACTCCCAAATATAACTTTGAAGAGTATACAAAAACAGTGTTTCCAAAATGCTGAATGAAAAGAAAGTTTTAACTCTGCGAGGTGAATGCACACATCACAAAGTGGTTTCTCAAGCAGGTTCCTTCTGGTTTTTCTCCTTGAAT
>NW_022322755.1:0-3988 GCF_002776525.5 Piliocolobus tephrosceles
TGATGGGTGCTGACGAGTTGATGGGTGCAGCACACCAACATGGCACAGATATACATATGTAACAAACCTGCACGTTATGCATATGTACCCTAGAACTTAAAGTATAATAATAAAAAAAAAAAAAGAAAAAAAAAAAAAACCTAGGTTCACACAAAACCTGCATGTGAAGCTTGATCGTAGCCTAAAACTGGACACAACCAAAGTGTCCATCAATAAAGAATAAACAAAATGTTGTTTAACCACACAATGGAATATTATTTAGCAACAAAAAGGCATTAACTACTGATACACATTACTGCATGGATGAATCTCAAAAACATGATCTTCAGCAAAAGAAGCCAGACACCAGAAAAGTACATGATTTCATTTATATGAAGTTTCAGAAAAAACAAAATGAATCAAAACTTGTATGAATCAGATCACTGATGGCCTGGAATGGGGGTTACAGGATTGTTTTCAAGAGGTCGTGGGCAATTTTTTTGAAGTGACAGAAATATTCTCCATCTTGATATGGGGCGGTGGTGAAGCAAATGGGGCCTATTTTTCCAAATTCACCCAACCGTAGACTTAAAGTGAAACATTTTATTTTATGTAAGTTATATTTCAGTAAAGCTGAAGGAAAGACAAAAATTCCATGACAGCTAAAGTGAAGGAAGAATCAAATAGTTCTGTTTCAGTCCTCTTTCAGTATTCTGAAAACCTTTGGTTTGAATGGCAATCTGACCATTATCTGGCCATTTGTCTTCAGTGCGGTGGTATCGCATTGTGTCTCTTTGGAATAGTAAATAGGCTGGGAAACTTTCAATCTTAATTAAAAATCCCAGTACGCCACACAGATCATCTCTATTCTCCTTTCCACAACTAAGCCTGGTCAACACCTGGAAGATCTTTTAGGGAACCAATATCAATAATTCCAAAGGGAATTGCTATCATGGATAGCTAATTAAATTGTTTCCCAGAAGCAATTTGTACATCTTTATTTTTCCGCTTGGAGCCTTCCATTCTGAAGGAACATTCTACTTCATATGATTTTTATGATTTCTTTGATATTGGTGGTGGCTACCATTCTCCCAGTATTAGCTTCATTTGATTTTCTAAACAATTAGAACTGAAAATAATTTACCCCAAACCCTATGTGTTTTGTCCAACATCATCATCCTCCTTTATTGACCTTTGTAGCTCTAGATATTTGGAAGAATATTTTTATGAATATTTCCATACTATGTAAATTAAGTCATCATGTGAATTCAGTTTTTATGTATCACCTAGAATGTAACAGATGGCCTCCTGTTTTTTGTGCTGCCTTTTTCCGCTGGTCTCAGCCTCTGTTAACTCCCAGACAACTGTCTCCTGTCATGTGAACTCACTGTTGCCTATTTAGAAACAGTTAATACCAACTCTCTTTAAAAGTCTTCGTTTCCAGGCCGGGTGCAGTGGCTCACGCCTGTAATCCCAACACTTTGGGAGGCCAAGGCAGGCAGATGATGAGTTCAGGAGATCGAGACCATCCTGGCTAACACGGTGAAACCCCGTCTCTACTAAAAATACAAAAAATTAGCCGGGCGTTGTGGCGGGCGCCTGTAGTCCCAGCTACTAGGGAGGCCGAGGCAGGAGAATGGCGGGAACCCGGGAGGCGGGGCTTGCAGTGAGTCAAGATGGCGCCACTGCACTCCAGCCTGGGCGACAAAGCGAGACTCCGTCTCAAAAAAAAAAAAAAAACAAAGTCTCTTTTTCCAAGGTAGATGTGTGTGTGTGTGTGTGTGTGTGTGTGTGTGTGTGTGTTTAACTTCCAGTTGCTATAAAGTAATAATGCAGAAACATTTTGTGACATCTAATATAGTTTATAGCAGTACTTTCAAGTATATATACAATGCAAGACACTTTTGTAATTTTAAATATTCTCATAGCTACATTATAAAAAGTAAAAAGGAAAGAAATGAAATTTCAATAATACACTTATTTAAACTAATATATTCAATGTGTTATTGTTCAACATGCAATCAATATAAAAAGTATTAGTAAGATATTTCACACACTTTGTTATATGGTTTAAGTCTTGGAAATCAATGTGTATTTCACAGGTAAGGCACATCTCAGCTCTCAGTCCAGACTAGCCATATGTCCAGAGCTCCACAGCAGCATGTGGCTAATGACTATCCTGACGGGTGGTGTGGCTCTATAGGGATGGGTTTCTTTAAATAAACTGAAATTTGGGCTTTACCAGGAACTGACTTGTATGGCCTACGGCCAAATCAGGTAGAGTCTATGCAGGTCACAAAATAGGCACCTTTCCCTTTATTAAATCAAATTTCGGTATTTAAGGAGAACTGAGAACCTTTTGTAAATGCTCTCCTGGAGGGGGGTAAAGATCTATAATTTTTTAAGAATTCAATTTTAGATACACAAATCTGCTTATGTTTCTGGGGCAGTGGTGTGGAAACGGAAAAATACGCATTGTAAGGCCGAGAAGTGAGAAGACTGGAGGGAGTGGAAATTAGAAGAGGAAGACCGTGGGTAGCTATGTAAGTCATGGCAACTGCTGAGAGCTTCTGCAAATCGTATGCCTTCGAGTTATATTAGCTCGAGTGTTCTCAACCTTGCAAGGGATGAAAACATAATCTTATCAAAACCTGATATGCCATGGAGATACTACACCCTAAAGTGGGAGGATATTTGCCCACTCTGTAGGTGTGCGCTGTGCATAGCAACTTCCTTCCAAAGAGTATCAAAAGGAAAGAGGGAAAGCAGCTTTACAGAAAAGAAACCTGACAAACATGTACTACGCTGGGTGATCAAGGTCAACATCAACAGTCAGAAATCATTTTGATAGCATGAACTCTTGATATGATGCAGTAATGGAAATGGCATTTTACCACAATGGTCTTCCTCTTGAACACCCATAACCCCAGTCTAAAAATGATAAAAACAATCCGACAAATTTCAACAGAGGGACATTCTACAATATACTGCACCAGTACTCCTCAAAGCTGTCAACGTCATCAAAAACAACAAATGTCTTAGAAACTGTCACAGCCAAGAAGACCCTAAGGAGACATGACAAGAAAATGTGATGTGGTATCCTGAATGAATCCAGGAACAGATTTTAAAAAAGAAAAAAAAAAAGGTAAAAACTAAGGAAATCTGAATAAACTGTGCATTGCAGTTAATAATGTATCAATATTGGTTCATTAATTATAACAAATGTATCATATACATTTGTATATGTATTGACTAATATAAGATGCCAATAATAGGAGAAAATCTATTGGGGCAGTACTGTATATGGAATTTTCTACTATCTGCTCAATTTTTCTGTTAAGTCAAACTATTCTTAAAAATAAAGTCTACTAGTAAAATACCTTTTTTAAAAACTATGATATGCATGATGCACATCTTACCAAAAATGAAAATACTTTTTCAAACACCTTAACTTTCCATAGCATCCTCGATACCTAGCCAGATTCCAGGGTTACCTTAAGACATTGATGAACTGTTACTCTTGATCTCTGCACAGGGCCATTTCAGACGGATGGATTCTGAAATTTTTCTGCTGATTGGAGGCCAGCTTCCTACTACTTTTAGGACAGCTGCTATGAGCTCTAGTATTCACAGATGAAGAAGGTACCAAAAGGTATGTTCTAGGAGCCCCAGCTGGTACAGAAGCCATCTGACAAGCAGTGGAGGCCAGGAGTGTGCTCCCAAGACAGCCTAGGCTGAAAAGTATGGAGAGGACAGCAAACACACCTGACTCCACAACCAGCATGCAGATGAAGTTCAGCTGTGAATAGAACTTTCTGGAGATTCTACAACTTTAAAGTCAACACTTCTTTTCCCATTACCAGGCTCTACTACATGATTTACTAGGACCGTTATAGAACCAGCTCTTTTGATTAAATACTTTTGGTAAGTGCCTATAGTAGAATCTATAATATTGACAAGTTTCCAATTATACATTCTATGAGAAGACCTTGCTCACACAAACTGTCGA
>NW_022322756.1:0-3988 GCF_002776525.5 Piliocolobus tephrosceles
TCGACAGTTTGTGTGAGCAAGGTCTTCTCATAGAATGTATAATTGGAAACTTGTCAATATTATAGATTCTACTATAGGCACTTACCAAAAGTATTTAATCAAAAGAGCTGGTTCTATAACGGTCCTAGTAAATCATGTAGTAGAGCCTGGTAATGGGAAAAGAAGTGTTGACTTTAAAGTTGTAGAATCTCCAGAAAGTTCTATTCACAGCTGAACTTCATCTGCATGCTGGTTGTGGAGTCAGGTGTGTTTGCTGTCCTCTCCATACTTTTCAGCCTAGGCTGTCTTGGGAGCACACTCCTGGCCTCCACTGCTTGTCAGATGGCTTCTGTACCAGCTGGGGCTCCTAGAACATACCTTTTGGTACCTTCTTCATCTGTGAATACTAGAGCTCATAGCAGCTGTCCTAAAAGTAGTAGGAAGCTGGCCTCCAATCAGCAGAAAAATTTCAGAATCCATCCGTCTGAAATGGCCCTGTGCAGAGATCAAGAGTAACAGTTCATCAATGTCTTAAGGTAACCCTGGAATCTGGCTAGGTATCGAGGATGCTATGGAAAGTTAAGGTGTTTGAAAAAGTATTTTCATTTTTGGTAAGATGTGCATCATGCATATCATAGTTTTTAAAAAAGGTATTTTACTAGTAGACTTTATTTTTAAGAATAGTTTGACTTAACAGAAAAATTGAGCAGATAGTAGAAAATTCCATATACAGTACTGCCCCAATAGATTTTCTCCTATTATTGGCATCTTATATTAGTCAATACATATACAAATGTATATGATACATTTGTTATAATTAATGAACCAATATTGATACATTATTAACTGCAATGCACAGTTTATTCAGATTTCCTTAGTTTTTACCTTTTTTTTTTTCTTTTTTAAAATCTGTTCCTGGATTCATTCAGGATACCACATCACATTTTCTTGTCATGTCTCCTTAGGGTCTTCTTGGCTGTGACAGTTTCTAAGACATTTGTTGTTTTTGATGACGTTGACAGCTTTGAGGAGTACTGGTGCAGTATATTGTAGAATGTCCCTCTGTTGAAATTTGTCGGATTGTTTTTATCATTTTTAGACTGGGGTTATGGGTGTTCAAGAGGAAGACCATTGTGGTAAAATGCCATTTCCATTACTGCATCATATCAAGAGTTCATGCTATCAAAATGATTTCTGACTGTTGATGTTGACCTTGATCACCCAGCGTAGTACATGTTTGTCAGGTTTCTTTTCTGTAAAGCTGCTTTCCCTCTTTCCTTTTGATACTCTTTGGAAGGAAGTTGCTATGCACAGCGCACACCTACAGAGTGGGCAAATATCCTCCCACTTTAGGGTGTAGTATCTCCATGGCATATCAGGTTTTGATAAGATTATGTTTTCATCCCTTGCAAGGTTGAGAACACTCGAGCTAATATAACTCGAAGGCATACGATTTGCAGAAGCTCTCAGCAGTTGCCATGACTTACATAGCTACCCACGGTCTTCCTCTTCTAATTTCCACTCCCTCCAGTCTTCTCACTTCTCGGCCTTACAATGCGTATTTTTCCGTTTCCACACCACTGCCCCAGAAACATAAGCAGATTTGTGTATCTAAAATTGAATTCTTAAAAAATTATAGATCTTTACCCCCCTCCAGGAGAGCATTTACAAAAGGTTCTCAGTTCTCCTTAAATACCGAAATTTGATTTAATAAAGGGAAAGGTGCCTATTTTGTGACCTGCATAGACTCTACCTGATTTGGCCGTAGGCCATACAAGTCAGTTCCTGGTAAAGCCCAAATTTCAGTTTATTTAAAGAAACCCATCCCTATAGAGCCACACCACCCGTCAGGATAGTCATTAGCCACATGCTGCTGTGGAGCTCTGGACATATGGCTAGTCTGGACTGAGAGCTGAGATGTGCCTTACCTGTGAAATACACATTGATTTCCAAGACTTAAACCATATAACAAAGTGTGTGAAATATCTTACTAATACTTTTTATATTGATTGCATGTTGAACAATAACACATTGAATATATTAGTTTAAATAAGTGTATTATTGAAATTTCATTTCTTTCCTTTTTACTTTTTATAATGTAGCTATGAGAATATTTAAAATTACAAAAGTGTCTTGCATTGTATATATACTTGAAAGTACTGCTATAAACTATATTAGATGTCACAAAATGTTTCTGCATTATTACTTTATAGCAACTGGAAGTTAAACACACACACACACACACACACACACACACACACACACATCTACCTTGGAAAAAGAGACTTTGTTTTTTTTTTTTTTTTGAGACGGAGTCTCGCTTTGTCGCCCAGGCTGGAGTGCAGTGGCGCCATCTTGACTCACTGCAAGCCCCGCCTCCCGGGTTCCCGCCATTCTCCTGCCTCGGCCTCCCTAGTAGCTGGGACTACAGGCGCCCGCCACAACGCCCGGCTAATTTTTTGTATTTTTAGTAGAGACGGGGTTTCACCGTGTTAGCCAGGATGGTCTCGATCTCCTGAACTCATCATCTGCCTGCCTTGGCCTCCCAAAGTGTTGGGATTACAGGCGTGAGCCACTGCACCCGGCCTGGAAACGAAGACTTTTAAAGAGAGTTGGTATTAACTGTTTCTAAATAGGCAACAGTGAGTTCACATGACAGGAGACAGTTGTCTGGGAGTTAACAGAGGCTGAGACCAGCGGAAAAAGGCAGCACAAAAAACAGGAGGCCATCTGTTACATTCTAGGTGATACATAAAAACTGAATTCACATGATGACTTAATTTACATAGTATGGAAATATTCATAAAAATATTCTTCCAAATATCTAGAGCTACAAAGGTCAATAAAGGAGGATGATGATGTTGGACAAAACACATAGGGTTTGGGGTAAATTATTTTCAGTTCTAATTGTTTAGAAAATCAAATGAAGCTAATACTGGGAGAATGGTAGCCACCACCAATATCAAAGAAATCATAAAAATCATATGAAGTAGAATGTTCCTTCAGAATGGAAGGCTCCAAGCGGAAAAATAAAGATGTACAAATTGCTTCTGGGAAACAATTTAATTAGCTATCCATGATAGCAATTCCCTTTGGAATTATTGATATTGGTTCCCTAAAAGATCTTCCAGGTGTTGACCAGGCTTAGTTGTGGAAAGGAGAATAGAGATGATCTGTGTGGCGTACTGGGATTTTTAATTAAGATTGAAAGTTTCCCAGCCTATTTACTATTCCAAAGAGACACAATGCGATACCACCGCACTGAAGACAAATGGCCAGATAATGGTCAGATTGCCATTCAAACCAAAGGTTTTCAGAATACTGAAAGAGGACTGAAACAGAACTATTTGATTCTTCCTTCACTTTAGCTGTCATGGAATTTTTGTCTTTCCTTCAGCTTTACTGAAATATAACTTACATAAAATAAAATGTTTCACTTTAAGTCTACGGTTGGGTGAATTTGGAAAAATAGGCCCCATTTGCTTCACCACCGCCCCATATCAAGATGGAGAATATTTCTGTCACTTCAAAAAAATTGCCCACGACCTCTTGAAAACAATCCTGTAACCCCCATTCCAGGCCATCAGTGATCTGATTCATACAAGTTTTGATTCATTTTGTTTTTTCTGAAACTTCATATAAATGAAATCATGTACTTTTCTGGTGTCTGGCTTCTTTTGCTGAAGATCATGTTTTTGAGATTCATCCATGCAGTAATGTGTATCAGTAGTTAATGCCTTTTTGTTGCTAAATAATATTCCATTGTGTGGTTAAACAACATTTTGTTTATTCTTTATTGATGGACACTTTGGTTGTGTCCAGTTTTAGGCTACGATCAAGCTTCACATGCAGGTTTTGTGTGAACCTAGGTTTTTTTTTTTTTTCTTTTTTTTTTTTTATTATTATACTTTAAGTTCTAGGGTACATATGCATAACGTGCAGGTTTGTTACATATGTATATCTGTGCCATGTTGGTGTGCTGCACCCATCAACTCGTCAGCACCCATCA
>NW_022322757.1:0-2595 GCF_002776525.5 Piliocolobus tephrosceles
GTAACAAACCTGCACGTTATGCACATGTACCCTAGAACTTAAAGTATTAAAAAAAAAATTGCTTACATCAAATATTGATCATCAAATTCTCTCCTCCTTTTCCTCTACTTTTTCCTCTGTGGACCATCTTTCTCTAAAGGGTCCTGTGCCTCATTCTCTCCGTACATTGAGCATCCACACCAGATGTGCATCCCCTGTTGGCATTAGGCTTGCTCTCCTGTTCTTGATTCACCTTCCGTAACAGCGTTTCCACTTCATCCTGTGGGCATTCGTTTTTTATTGCTGCTGGACCATAGAAGCTACAAATGTGGCAACTTAAAATACTGCAAATTTCTTATCTCCCAGCTTCTGTGGGTCAGAAGTCTGGGCAGGTTTAGCTGAGTCTTTGCCTAAAGGTCTCACAATGTTCTCTGAATAAGAATCAGATTCCAAGTTCAGTTGGGCTGTTGGCCAAATTCAGTTTCTTGCAGCTGTAAGACTGAGGTCTCTATTTCCGTGCTGGCTGTCAGCCAGGGGTCCGTGTTTGCTCCTAGAGGATGTGGCTCTCTCTAATACTGGTAGGGTGAAGCCCTCTGACACTTCAAGTCCCCCCAACTTCCTTTCTCTGGCATCTCTCTGACTGCAGAGCTCATGTGATTAGGTTACAACCACCTGGAGAAAGCAGGATAATTTCCCTATTTTCACAGACTTTATCACATGTGTAAAGTCCTTTTTTGCCATGAAGCATAATGTATGCACAGTGCCCTGAGATTAGAGTGTGATCATCTTCAGAAGGTCATCCTATCAACCAGAATCCACCCTCTGGACACAAAGACTCACGTCCTTCCAAGCTATTAAATACCTAAGGTCCCCAAAGGTCTCACCCCCTTTGATGTCCAAAATCTTATCTAAGTCTTCACAGCTCCAAAGTCCCCATATCATCAACTAAGTGGTTTTGTCAACCTGCTTCCTTGTAGCAGAACTTTGAAGTCCACCAGTTTTCTTTCATTTCATACTTTCTCTGTCCCTTTCCGTACATTCTGGAAATGTTTCTGCTGATCAAAAAACCTCTCAAGAACCTTTTAAGTTTTTTAAGTTTTGCATGAAGTTCACAGAGATCCCCTTCATTAGAAAGAAGTCTATGTTCATGAATCATTTTGAGATAATACCTCTCTATTTTTGGCTTCTCCTGAGATAGCTGAAAAGCAACATTCTTAAGTTTCTCCAGGCCCTCTGGTTTGATTGAAGAGATCTGTGAGTCATCCTCTTATCTTTTCAAAGAGCTTTTTGTGAGACTTGAACACTCTGGTCTTTTCATGCTCCTAAAGTTTAAGGGGAAGACTGTGTGGTCATGAAATCAGCTTTTCCCAGGTTCCAGGGGTAAATCCATGGACATCTTTCGGGGCCATTCTGCCTTCCAGGAAATCTCTTGCTATTTATCAGACTTCAGACTAATGAAATTATTTATTTCCCCAGTAGAAAAACAGTAATTGCTATAGTTAAATATTTGCCCTTTCCAAAACTCATGTTGAAATTTAATTGCCATTGTAACAAGATTAAGAAGAGGACCTTTCTAAAGTAATTAGGCCACAGGGGACTCTGGGCTCCCCTTCTTAAAAAGGCAAGCTCAGCTTCCTCTTGCTCTAGCTCATGCTCTCGCCTTCCACAGTGGGAAGCAGCAGCTAAAAGGACCTTGCCAGATGCCAGTACCTTGATATTAGAATTCCCAGCCCCCAGAACTGGGAGCCAATAAATGTCTGTTCATTACAAATCACCTAGTCTCAGGTATTCTATTATAGCACCACAAAATGGACTAAGACAATAATGAAATAACGTAACTTTTCAGTCATCTTTCAATCCCAAGATGGATAGGATGAGAAAGAAAATCAAAATCTAAGTAATTAAATCTTCACTTAATGAAGATTACTACAGAGTCAAGAGCAGGGTGATAAAGGGCAAAGCTGGCACCATAACCTCTTGGAAACTTATCCAAATTCCAAATATTATGCCCTCACTGACAGACTGTATCTAAATCTCTGGATGGGAAGAGTTGAGAATTCACATTTTAAATAATATCTTCAGAAAATCCTGATGCATGTCAAAGAAAATAACTCAAAAATATGATTAATAATAAGATAAAATAAAAATTATTAGAGGAATTAACATTTTGCACTAGAAAACATTAAAACAAAGATAGATTGTTAGTAATCACGAGAAAACATTAACATATTTTGTCATTAGGAAATTGCAAATTAAAACAACAACATAATACCGTTATATTCCTATTAGAATGGTTTAATTATTTTTTATAACTGTCAATACCAAGTGCTGGCAGGGACGTAGAACAACAGAAACTCTCCTTCATTGCTGGTGAAAATTAAAATTGGTACAGCCATGTTGGAAGACACCTGGCTCCACAACCAGCATGCAGATGAAGCTCAGCTGTGATAGTTTGGCAGCTTCTTGCAAAATTAAACATAGTCTTACCATACAATCCAGAAATCCTGCTCGTTAGTGTTTACATAATTGACTTAAAAACCTAGGTTCTGAGGGGGGAGGGATTGCATTGGGGAGTTATACCTGATATAAATGATGAATTGATGGGTGCTGACGAGT
>NW_022322758.1:0-2595 GCF_002776525.5 Piliocolobus tephrosceles
ACTCGTCAGCACCCATCAATTCATCATTTATATCAGGTATAACTCCCCAATGCAATCCCTCCCCCCTCAGAACCTAGGTTTTTAAGTCAATTATGTAAACACTAACGAGCAGGATTTCTGGATTGTATGGTAAGACTATGTTTAATTTTGCAAGAAGCTGCCAAACTATCACAGCTGAGCTTCATCTGCATGCTGGTTGTGGAGCCAGGTGTCTTCCAACATGGCTGTACCAATTTTAATTTTCACCAGCAATGAAGGAGAGTTTCTGTTGTTCTACGTCCCTGCCAGCACTTGGTATTGACAGTTATAAAAAATAATTAAACCATTCTAATAGGAATATAACGGTATTATGTTGTTGTTTTAATTTGCAATTTCCTAATGACAAAATATGTTAATGTTTTCTCGTGATTACTAACAATCTATCTTTGTTTTAATGTTTTCTAGTGCAAAATGTTAATTCCTCTAATAATTTTTATTTTATCTTATTATTAATCATATTTTTGAGTTATTTTCTTTGACATGCATCAGGATTTTCTGAAGATATTATTTAAAATGTGAATTCTCAACTCTTCCCATCCAGAGATTTAGATACAGTCTGTCAGTGAGGGCATAATATTTGGAATTTGGATAAGTTTCCAAGAGGTTATGGTGCCAGCTTTGCCCTTTATCACCCTGCTCTTGACTCTGTAGTAATCTTCATTAAGTGAAGATTTAATTACTTAGATTTTGATTTTCTTTCTCATCCTATCCATCTTGGGATTGAAAGATGACTGAAAAGTTACGTTATTTCATTATTGTCTTAGTCCATTTTGTGGTGCTATAATAGAATACCTGAGACTAGGTGATTTGTAATGAACAGACATTTATTGGCTCCCAGTTCTGGGGGCTGGGAATTCTAATATCAAGGTACTGGCATCTGGCAAGGTCCTTTTAGCTGCTGCTTCCCACTGTGGAAGGCGAGAGCATGAGCTAGAGCAAGAGGAAGCTGAGCTTGCCTTTTTAAGAAGGGGAGCCCAGAGTCCCCTGTGGCCTAATTACTTTAGAAAGGTCCTCTTCTTAATCTTGTTACAATGGCAATTAAATTTCAACATGAGTTTTGGAAAGGGCAAATATTTAACTATAGCAATTACTGTTTTTCTACTGGGGAAATAAATAATTTCATTAGTCTGAAGTCTGATAAATAGCAAGAGATTTCCTGGAAGGCAGAATGGCCCCGAAAGATGTCCATGGATTTACCCCTGGAACCTGGGAAAAGCTGATTTCATGACCACACAGTCTTCCCCTTAAACTTTAGGAGCATGAAAAGACCAGAGTGTTCAAGTCTCACAAAAAGCTCTTTGAAAAGATAAGAGGATGACTCACAGATCTCTTCAATCAAACCAGAGGGCCTGGAGAAACTTAAGAATGTTGCTTTTCAGCTATCTCAGGAGAAGCCAAAAATAGAGAGGTATTATCTCAAAATGATTCATGAACATAGACTTCTTTCTAATGAAGGGGATCTCTGTGAACTTCATGCAAAACTTAAAAAACTTAAAAGGTTCTTGAGAGGTTTTTTGATCAGCAGAAACATTTCCAGAATGTACGGAAAGGGACAGAGAAAGTATGAAATGAAAGAAAACTGGTGGACTTCAAAGTTCTGCTACAAGGAAGCAGGTTGACAAAACCACTTAGTTGATGATATGGGGACTTTGGAGCTGTGAAGACTTAGATAAGATTTTGGACATCAAAGGGGGTGAGACCTTTGGGGACCTTAGGTATTTAATAGCTTGGAAGGACGTGAGTCTTTGTGTCCAGAGGGTGGATTCTGGTTGATAGGATGACCTTCTGAAGATGATCACACTCTAATCTCAGGGCACTGTGCATACATTATGCTTCATGGCAAAAAAGGACTTTACACATGTGATAAAGTCTGTGAAAATAGGGAAATTATCCTGCTTTCTCCAGGTGGTTGTAACCTAATCACATGAGCTCTGCAGTCAGAGAGATGCCAGAGAAAGGAAGTTGGGGGGACTTGAAGTGTCAGAGGGCTTCACCCTACCAGTATTAGAGAGAGCCACATCCTCTAGGAGCAAACACGGACCCCTGGCTGACAGCCAGCACGGAAATAGAGACCTCAGTCTTACAGCTGCAAGAAACTGAATTTGGCCAACAGCCCAACTGAACTTGGAATCTGATTCTTATTCAGAGAACATTGTGAGACCTTTAGGCAAAGACTCAGCTAAACCTGCCCAGACTTCTGACCCACAGAAGCTGGGAGATAAGAAATTTGCAGTATTTTAAGTTGCCACATTTGTAGCTTCTATGGTCCAGCAGCAATAAAAAACGAATGCCCACAGGATGAAGTGGAAACGCTGTTACGGAAGGTGAATCAAGAACAGGAGAGCAAGCCTAATGCCAACAGGGGATGCACATCTGGTGTGGATGCTCAATGTACGGAGAGAATGAGGCACAGGACCCTTTAGAGAAAGATGGTCCACAGAGGAAAAAGTAGAGGAAAAGGAGGAGAGAATTTGATGATCAATATTTGATGTAAGCAATTTTTTTTTTAATACTTTAAGTTCTAGGGTACATGTGCATAACGTGCAGGTTTGTTAC
>NW_022322759.1:0-1848 GCF_002776525.5 Piliocolobus tephrosceles
ATCTGTCTTGAACAATGCCTCCAAAGTTTAAGAAAATTAAAAGTTAACTTCTTTTTATTTGATCTGTTGTAGATGCCTAGATCTTTGTCCTATGACTTAGGAAGACGGAAATAAACAATTATGGTCCCATTTTATTTTCTTTCATAATTATGTAGTCAACTATGAAATTCGATCAACTACAGAATGTTTTAATTTTTAATTTCCCACACATGCACAATAGTAACTGATTAAATTCATGGTCTGGAGAGAAAAAGCAGTATTATAGCATATACCTAGAGCATCTCTTCTCCCCCAACTCCAGCCTAGCTCAGCTCTCCAAAAAGACACGAAACAACAACAATAAAAACCTATTTTACTCTAGTAACGATTACTATCAAGCTTATTTCTCATAATTGTTAATTATCTAATCAGCAAATTGAACCAGAGTCATTCTTGCATTTGGTTTTAACTAATTTGGATTAACTTGTTTTCATGCTTTTTATGTTTGTGACTTCTCTGAGTCAAGAAACAGTGATCCCTGATTATTATACTATATTTAATATCAAATGTCATGCTAATAATACCAAATTATTCTGCTGAGACATGCTCATCTCCACCCAGCTAACTACTCCCAGAATGCCGCCAATCATTTGAGGGTGTTGGGCCAAAGTTCAGCAATAAATGTAGACCTTAACCACTCCCTGGGTGCCTGCCAGGTCTCAATTTATAAAGTATGTTTGCACAAGGGCAGTTTAAATCCCCGAGGATGGTAGATCACACCTAGTGTGTCCACCCAATGATTTCGGAGTGTTGTTAATATGTTGCTTGTCTTGTTGTCGTTGTTGTTGTTAAGTAAAATGTGTAAGTTAATTAAGTTTGTCAGTGTCAGTCAACAAGAATTTATGATATTTCCACAGGTTACATAGGTGTACTAGGAGTGGAAGATAAAGGGAATAAAAAAGTATAACCAGGAGTTGCTGCTTTTTGTTCTTGTTAGTCCCTGCTTTGCCCATTCCTTAAATGTTTATGAGACAAGGCAGTGGTTGTAGGACAATGTTCATATACAGCAGGAAATGCAGCATGAACCTTTATCAGAGATAAACTAGTTCACATAGCCACAAGAAGTATAAAGACATTTTTCATAAGGGTTGTCAAAGATGAATCTGAAATGAATTTTTGTTACATATGAAGAGGTGATGAATCTTGGAACCCCAGTTAGTTCAAGGTATCATAGAGCAAAAGAAATATACTGTTTTGTGGGTTCTGGTAATAAGCAAGGACAACATACATACTTTTCTTAAAGGCAGATTTGTAAATGCAACTGGAATGTAAAAGAAATTACTTGCAGTTTTTAAATGGCAGTTGGTTTTACGAATCTTGTAACATTCTAATCACATTTTCACTGTTATGCAAAATGTTTACCCTTCCACTGCTTTCACTTTCTTTCTTTTATTCTTTTTTTTTTTTTTTTTTTTTGACAGTGTCTCATTCTGTCACCAGGCTGGAGTACAGTGACCCGATCTCTGTTCACTGCAACTTCTGCCTCCGGGATTCAAGTGATTCTCCTGCCTCAGCCTCCCAAGTAGCTGGGACTACATGTGTGTGCCACCATGCCCAGTTAATTTTTGTATTTTTAGTAGAGACAGGGTTTCACCATGTTGGCCAGGAAGGTCTCGGCATGGGTCATTCTCCATGACCCATGCTGTCCAGAATTTATAGGAACTAAGTTACACTGAGAGATATAGCCAAGAGTTATATGTGTTTTTCTGCCTCCCCAGGTCTTGTGGAAAGTCAAGGAAAGTAAATGGTATGTAAAACACACAGAAAATCATCTTTAAAGTCAGTAAATTACCATCTAATTTTCAATTT
>NW_022322760.1:0-1848 GCF_002776525.5 Piliocolobus tephrosceles
AAATTGAAAATTAGATGGTAATTTACTGACTTTAAAGATGATTTTCTGTGTGTTTTACATACCATTTACTTTCCTTGACTTTCCACAAGACCTGGGGAGGCAGAAAAACACATATAACTCTTGGCTATATCTCTCAGTGTAACTTAGTTCCTATAAATTCTGGACAGCATGGGTCATGGAGAATGACCCATGCCGAGACCTTCCTGGCCAACATGGTGAAACCCTGTCTCTACTAAAAATACAAAAATTAACTGGGCATGGTGGCACACACATGTAGTCCCAGCTACTTGGGAGGCTGAGGCAGGAGAATCACTTGAATCCCGGAGGCAGAAGTTGCAGTGAACAGAGATCGGGTCACTGTACTCCAGCCTGGTGACAGAATGAGACACTGTCAAAAAAAAAAAAAAAAAAAAAGAATAAAAGAAAGAAAGTGAAAGCAGTGGAAGGGTAAACATTTTGCATAACAGTGAAAATGTGATTAGAATGTTACAAGATTCGTAAAACCAACTGCCATTTAAAAACTGCAAGTAATTTCTTTTACATTCCAGTTGCATTTACAAATCTGCCTTTAAGAAAAGTATGTATGTTGTCCTTGCTTATTACCAGAACCCACAAAACAGTATATTTCTTTTGCTCTATGATACCTTGAACTAACTGGGGTTCCAAGATTCATCACCTCTTCATATGTAACAAAAATTCATTTCAGATTCATCTTTGACAACCCTTATGAAAAATGTCTTTATACTTCTTGTGGCTATGTGAACTAGTTTATCTCTGATAAAGGTTCATGCTGCATTTCCTGCTGTATATGAACATTGTCCTACAACCACTGCCTTGTCTCATAAACATTTAAGGAATGGGCAAAGCAGGGACTAACAAGAACAAAAAGCAGCAACTCCTGGTTATACTTTTTTATTCCCTTTATCTTCCACTCCTAGTACACCTATGTAACCTGTGGAAATATCATAAATTCTTGTTGACTGACACTGACAAACTTAATTAACTTACACATTTTACTTAACAACAACAACGACAACAAGACAAGCAACATATTAACAACACTCCGAAATCATTGGGTGGACACACTAGGTGTGATCTACCATCCTCGGGGATTTAAACTGCCCTTGTGCAAACATACTTTATAAATTGAGACCTGGCAGGCACCCAGGGAGTGGTTAAGGTCTACATTTATTGCTGAACTTTGGCCCAACACCCTCAAATGATTGGCGGCATTCTGGGAGTAGTTAGCTGGGTGGAGATGAGCATGTCTCAGCAGAATAATTTGGTATTATTAGCATGACATTTGATATTAAATATAGTATAATAATCAGGGATCACTGTTTCTTGACTCAGAGAAGTCACAAACATAAAAAGCATGAAAACAAGTTAATCCAAATTAGTTAAAACCAAATGCAAGAATGACTCTGGTTCAATTTGCTGATTAGATAATTAACAATTATGAGAAATAAGCTTGATAGTAATCGTTACTAGAGTAAAATAGGTTTTTATTGTTGTTGTTTCGTGTCTTTTTGGAGAGCTGAGCTAGGCTGGAGTTGGGGGAGAAGAGATGCTCTAGGTATATGCTATAATACTGCTTTTTCTCTCCAGACCATGAATTTAATCAGTTACTATTGTGCATGTGTGGGAAATTAAAAATTAAAACATTCTGTAGTTGATCGAATTTCATAGTTGACTACATAATTATGAAAGAAAATAAAATGGGACCATAATTGTTTATTTCCGTCTTCCTAAGTCATAGGACAAAGATCTAGGCATCTACAACAGATCAAATAAAAAGAAGTTAACTTTTAATTTTCTTAAACTTTGGAGGCATTGTTCAAGACAGAT
>NW_022322761.1:0-2641 GCF_002776525.5 Piliocolobus tephrosceles
GCTGGTTCTTTTGTGCTCGCTCTGGTGGTCTTAGAAAAACAAGACAGATGGTGCCGAAACCCGGGAGGAGACCCCTCCTCAGGGCCCCCAGGGTCTGGGGAGCCTCCTCCTCCTCGTTCCACGCAGCGGACTGACCAGGACCTGAGACCCGCTTCCCTCACTCTCATGGCCTCTCTGGGGTAAGTGCCCTTGTCTCCTCTTTACCACCCTCGGCCAAAATCCTGCGCAGGTCCGAGGTCCATTTTGAGCCACCAAGTGGCTTGAGAGACCCTTGCAGGACGGAGACGTCCACCTGAAGGTACTCTCCACTTTGGCTTCAAGAGCCTCCAGTCTGTCTCTGCTGGTTCCAAAGGACGCTTTGAAGCCAGGCAGAGATCCACTTCCATTTCCATTGTGTCCATTGTGTGTCGGTAAAGAGGAAACAAATGGGAAACCCCCAGTCCAAATTTCCAAAGAGCACCCCCTTAGGGTGCCTCCTAGCCAATTTAAAAACCTTACAGCTTGAACAAGACCTTAGGAGGAAGCGGTTAATTTTCCTTTCCACTGTGGCGTGATTGACCTCAGCAATTTCTGCCAGCAGCTAGGCAAGTGGTCCAAAATTTACATACAAGGCTTTTGGGCTTTAGGCTCTCGTCCCTATACTCCTTCTCTCCCCGCTCTCCCCACCCCCTCCCTTCCTGCCCAGACTCCTCCTCCTCCCCCCATCCAGACTCCTCCTTCTTCCTCCTTATCTACTAGTAATCCACTCGGTCCCGTGCCTCCTTCGGGGCCCCCAACTGGCTGTCTTGAGTCCCCTATCTCTGCCCACACCCTCCTACAGTTTTAGCACCTTTGGGAGAGGTGGCTGGGGCGGAGGGGGTAGTCAGAGTACATGTCCCTTTTTCATTGGCCGATCTTTCCAAAATTGAGAAGCGTTTAGGTGATTTCTCAGCTAATCCTACCATATACATAAAGGAATTTAGATACCTTTGTCAGGCCTATGACTTAACTTGGCATGACCTCCAGGTTATCCTAACCTCTACCCTAAACTGACTGAGGTTCTAACCCAGTATACCCGGTTAGATCCGGCCTCCCCCACAGGGGCCACCATTTTGGCATCTTATTTCATTTCTCAATCAGCTCCTGACATTCGTAAAAAACTTCAAAAGGTAGAGGATGGTCCTCAGACACCAATACAAGACCTGGTTAAATTAGCCTTTAAGGTCTATAACTCCAGAGAGGAGACGGCAAGCTTGCCTTGAACAGAAGGTTCAGCTCCTAGCAGCGGCTTTACAGCCCAGTCGTAACCCCAGACCAGAGAGCACACACCCCGCAGACTCCAAGGCTACAAAAGGAGCCTGCCTGCTATAAGTGCGGCAAGGCAGGACACTATGCCAACAGGTGTCCGCAAGGTCCCCGAGTCCCAATGCAGCCTTGCTATAAGTGCAAGGCATCAGGACATTAGGCCAGTGAATGTCCTAACCCTTGTCCACCAGCAACCCCCCTGCCCTGCTTGCTAGCAGGGAGGAAACTGGAAGTCTGATTGCCCCACCCTGAGAACAGGTGCCGCGCCTCCACGTGACCCCCTTTCCCAGGATCCTGGGAGCTCCTTCCAGCTCCTACATCTGGATGACAACTGAAGGTGCCGAGACTCAGGGACCCCCATCACTCTCGCCGAGCCACGGGTAACTCTCCTGGTAGCGGGTAAGACAATTTTTTAATCAACAGCGAGGCTACCTATTCTGTTTTGCCGTCCTTCTCTGGACCTAGCCTTCCATCCAATATCTCTGTAGTAGGAGTAAGTGGAAAGCCATCCACTCCACAAAAAACTCCAATCCTTAATTGCTGCCTGGCCAACAAGTACTTTGCGCACTCATTCCTCATTCCCAACTAAAAAGGGCCCCTACCGAAAGCAATCAGTGGAAATCAGTTTGGCTTTCCCCCACTCGCCTCAAACTTACTAAATTTTCTTAACTATCTCATACTCCCCAACCTTGCCAGGACCTTCCTTCTGGGTTTTGCCCATATTCCAACAAATGCTTCCATTCCTCATTCCTATACTAATACTGTGCCTTATTTTATTCTTCATCCGTACATCCAAATACCAACCATGGGCCCTGACCTTAACAACGCCCCTTAACAGCAGGAAGTAGCCAGACAGACCACGGCGCCCCTTTATCACTATTATCAATAAAAGGTTGGACTGCTTGGACGAACGGAGGCAAGATGGTGCACTTCCGGGTTCTTCACCCCCCCGCAACTCTTCCCACGCGCTCCAAAATGCAGCTGGCGCCCGGGAAGGTGCAGACCAACTGGGCATGCGCCAGGTGACGTCAATCCGAAGAGACCAAGATTTACCTGGTCGCACCTGCGGAACACCCCTGACACGCCCATGCCCCACCTATTGCCCTCCCACTCCTAGAAAAGCCGCTCTCCGCCATTGAGCCACGCGGACTTCCCAGCTTCCCAGTCCTGTCGGGATGTCGGAACTCCGTCCGAGAGCTTGGGGGAGGGGAACTCTGCCGGCCTTCTTTGCCGGAGGCCGACAGACTTCTTCTCCACACCTTAGGTTACTAAAATAAACTAGCAGTTTTGCGCCTGACCTTTGCCTACTTGCTGGTTCTTTTGTGCTCGCTCTGGTGGTCTTAGAAAAACAAGACAG
>NW_022322762.1:0-2641 GCF_002776525.5 Piliocolobus tephrosceles
CTGTCTTGTTTTTCTAAGACCACCAGAGCGAGCACAAAAGAACCAGCAAGTAGGCAAAGGTCAGGCGCAAAACTGCTAGTTTATTTTAGTAACCTAAGGTGTGGAGAAGAAGTCTGTCGGCCTCCGGCAAAGAAGGCCGGCAGAGTTCCCCTCCCCCAAGCTCTCGGACGGAGTTCCGACATCCCGACAGGACTGGGAAGCTGGGAAGTCCGCGTGGCTCAATGGCGGAGAGCGGCTTTTCTAGGAGTGGGAGGGCAATAGGTGGGGCATGGGCGTGTCAGGGGTGTTCCGCAGGTGCGACCAGGTAAATCTTGGTCTCTTCGGATTGACGTCACCTGGCGCATGCCCAGTTGGTCTGCACCTTCCCGGGCGCCAGCTGCATTTTGGAGCGCGTGGGAAGAGTTGCGGGGGGGTGAAGAACCCGGAAGTGCACCATCTTGCCTCCGTTCGTCCAAGCAGTCCAACCTTTTATTGATAATAGTGATAAAGGGGCGCCGTGGTCTGTCTGGCTACTTCCTGCTGTTAAGGGGCGTTGTTAAGGTCAGGGCCCATGGTTGGTATTTGGATGTACGGATGAAGAATAAAATAAGGCACAGTATTAGTATAGGAATGAGGAATGGAAGCATTTGTTGGAATATGGGCAAAACCCAGAAGGAAGGTCCTGGCAAGGTTGGGGAGTATGAGATAGTTAAGAAAATTTAGTAAGTTTGAGGCGAGTGGGGGAAAGCCAAACTGATTTCCACTGATTGCTTTCGGTAGGGGCCCTTTTTAGTTGGGAATGAGGAATGAGTGCGCAAAGTACTTGTTGGCCAGGCAGCAATTAAGGATTGGAGTTTTTTGTGGAGTGGATGGCTTTCCACTTACTCCTACTACAGAGATATTGGATGGAAGGCTAGGTCCAGAGAAGGACGGCAAAACAGAATAGGTAGCCTCGCTGTTGATTAAAAAATTGTCTTACCCGCTACCAGGAGAGTTACCCGTGGCTCGGCGAGAGTGATGGGGGTCCCTGAGTCTCGGCACCTTCAGTTGTCATCCAGATGTAGGAGCTGGAAGGAGCTCCCAGGATCCTGGGAAAGGGGGTCACGTGGAGGCGCGGCACCTGTTCTCAGGGTGGGGCAATCAGACTTCCAGTTTCCTCCCTGCTAGCAAGCAGGGCAGGGGGGTTGCTGGTGGACAAGGGTTAGGACATTCACTGGCCTAATGTCCTGATGCCTTGCACTTATAGCAAGGCTGCATTGGGACTCGGGGACCTTGCGGACACCTGTTGGCATAGTGTCCTGCCTTGCCGCACTTATAGCAGGCAGGCTCCTTTTGTAGCCTTGGAGTCTGCGGGGTGTGTGCTCTCTGGTCTGGGGTTACGACTGGGCTGTAAAGCCGCTGCTAGGAGCTGAACCTTCTGTTCAAGGCAAGCTTGCCGTCTCCTCTCTGGAGTTATAGACCTTAAAGGCTAATTTAACCAGGTCTTGTATTGGTGTCTGAGGACCATCCTCTACCTTTTGAAGTTTTTTACGAATGTCAGGAGCTGATTGAGAAATGAAATAAGATGCCAAAATGGTGGCCCCTGTGGGGGAGGCCGGATCTAACCGGGTATACTGGGTTAGAACCTCAGTCAGTTTAGGGTAGAGGTTAGGATAACCTGGAGGTCATGCCAAGTTAAGTCATAGGCCTGACAAAGGTATCTAAATTCCTTTATGTATATGGTAGGATTAGCTGAGAAATCACCTAAACGCTTCTCAATTTTGGAAAGATCGGCCAATGAAAAAGGGACATGTACTCTGACTACCCCCTCCGCCCCAGCCACCTCTCCCAAAGGTGCTAAAACTGTAGGAGGGTGTGGGCAGAGATAGGGGACTCAAGACAGCCAGTTGGGGGCCCCGAAGGAGGCACGGGACCGAGTGGATTACTAGTAGATAAGGAGGAAGAAGGAGGAGTCTGGATGGGGGGAGGAGGAGGAGTCTGGGCAGGAAGGGAGGGGGTGGGGAGAGCGGGGAGAGAAGGAGTATAGGGACGAGAGCCTAAAGCCCAAAAGCCTTGTATGTAAATTTTGGACCACTTGCCTAGCTGCTGGCAGAAATTGCTGAGGTCAATCACGCCACAGTGGAAAGGAAAATTAACCGCTTCCTCCTAAGGTCTTGTTCAAGCTGTAAGGTTTTTAAATTGGCTAGGAGGCACCCTAAGGGGGTGCTCTTTGGAAATTTGGACTGGGGGTTTCCCATTTGTTTCCTCTTTACCGACACACAATGGACACAATGGAAATGGAAGTGGATCTCTGCCTGGCTTCAAAGCGTCCTTTGGAACCAGCAGAGACAGACTGGAGGCTCTTGAAGCCAAAGTGGAGAGTACCTTCAGGTGGACGTCTCCGTCCTGCAAGGGTCTCTCAAGCCACTTGGTGGCTCAAAATGGACCTCGGACCTGCGCAGGATTTTGGCCGAGGGTGGTAAAGAGGAGACAAGGGCACTTACCCCAGAGAGGCCATGAGAGTGAGGGAAGCGGGTCTCAGGTCCTGGTCAGTCCGCTGCGTGGAACGAGGAGGAGGAGGCTCCCCAGACCCTGGGGGCCCTGAGGAGGGGTCTCCTCCCGGGTTTCGGCACCATCTGTCTTGTTTTTCTAAGACCACCAGAGCGAGCACAAAAGAACCAGC
>NW_022322763.1:0-5454 GCF_002776525.5 Piliocolobus tephrosceles
CAGATACAGAGAGAGCACAAGGCTCCCTCTCTCCTCGTCCTCAGTGTGCCCATGGTCTTGCTACCATCACAGCTGAATGCAATGAAAGGCAACCCTCTGAGAGGAGCAGGGCAGGGATGCTAAAGTGGAGGCCCCCTCCCATTGCTGATAGATCCTCATCCGGCCTGCACTCCACCCACCTGCACAGTTCTCTGCTCCCACACATCGCAGCCCCATCACAGAAGACTCAACACAGAAAAAAACACTGTGTCCACCCTAGATTCTTTTCTTAAATATGGGCAGGGATCTGGGGCGTAGGTTAAGAGATTTTTAATTTGCCAGATTGCATGTCCATGTTGTTGAAGGTACAGTGAATCTATAGCATAATAGCAGTTTCTGGAAAAACATTACTTGAGGTCCTCAAATGCAAAAGGGAAAAATCAACTTTTGTCAGATGCCTACTTTGCTTCATTTTGTCGCTAATATTTTGGATGGGGAAGCATCCAAAGCTTCTGACTGCAATAAGGTCAAGTGTAATGGTGCACAGCTGGGTTTCTTTTCCAGAATTAAAAGTATTTTGTGGTGGGGAGGGTCAGAGGAAGAAGTAAAGATTGTGAGAAAGGAGAAACATGGGCTTGGGGAAAACCCAGAATTGGGGACAGAAGACCTGGCACTAGGCTGTAGCACTATTAGCACCTCTGATCTTGTTTTTCCTCATCTGTAAAAGGTGATTAACAATGCTTTTCTGTCCATCTCGTGGGGAGAAGGGAATAATATAATTGGTTAAAAAAAAAAAAAAAAAGTTTTGAAAAATAGGCAACACTGTCTTTATGTAAGTAGCCAAGTATTAGTATTATTTATTATCCACCCAACATCACTGGTAGATACTATCTGGAATTCACTGGTATTCAAGCTATCTGGAAATGAAAGAAGTCACATTTTAGAAGTCATGAAGTTGGTGCTTATGAACTTAATCTACAGAAAAACTTTTGAAAGCACTTGAGTGTTTGTTCTGTGAATAGAAAGGTTTGAGATTCAGAGCAAGTTCAGAGTTGGACGGTCTAAGAATGGAAAAGCCCTCCATTCCATTAGAAGAAGCAGGTAGCAATTTCTGGTTATGGAACCAGAAGCTCTCAGGCTTCAAATAAAACAGCATCACTTGTATGCTCATAAAGTTGTAAAAACAAAAAAACCGAAACTGGATCTACATCTGTCCTGTAAGGCAGAGAGTACTTGAGACCTCATGCATATAAAACCAGCTTACAAACTACATTGCTAATTTATATGAATAAATTATCACTGGGGGCAAAGCACCAAGTAGAGAGCACAGTACACAGGATGTGGATGTTAATGTCATTCCCTAGGCTTTCCATTCCTTTCTCTTGGTCCTTTATGTATATGGAACAGTTCTATTATTAAATTTTGTAATAACAGAACCTGACTCTCAGCAAGGAAGGAGTTCAGAAATTTAGGGAGTTTAACTCTGAATGAGTAAATAAAAATAAAGCAATTATATCATTAGCTGAAAATTTTATCATCAATTAAAAATAAAAAAGTTTGGCCGGGCGCGGTGGTTCAAGCCTGTAATCCCAGCACTTTGGGAGGCTGAGACGGGCGGATCACGAGGTCAGGAGATCGAGACCATCCTGGCTAACACGGTGAAACCCCGTCTCTACTAAAAAATACAAAAAACTAGCCAGGAGAGGTGGTGGGTGCCTGTAGTCCCAGCTACTCAGGAGGCTGAGGCAGGTGAATGGTGTAAACCCGGGAGGCGGAGCTTGCAGTGAGCTGAGATCCGGCCACTGCACTCCAGCCTGGGTGGCAAAGTGAGACTCTGTCTCAAAAAATAAATAAATAAAAAATAAAAAAATTTTTTTTAATTAAAAAATAAAAAAATTTAGAAACAAATACTTAAAATAATGTAACAAGTTATCACCAGGCAATTTGGACTCATGACAATGTGTGGTGTTTCTCAGACATGCACTATTGCAATGCAGCTTGACTGTCTTGCAAACAACCTCAATGCTATTTTTAAATTGGCAGAGGCAGCAGGCCATATGGCTAGGTAAGAGCCTATAAATGAAAACACAGAATAATAAATTAGTGATAAAACGGTTACTTGAGTAGATAAAGGCGGCAGCCAATGCTACCACAGGGGTGGGCAAAAATGAGTTATTGAGGCCTATGGACTGGACAGTTGGGTAGGAACCAGAAGGCCAACAGGAAGGAGGACAAAGGTGCCCAATAGAAGGGTAAGCATGGTAGCAAGTATGGTATGCCTAGAATAAAGGTGGTTGGGATTAGAAGTAGGTGACACTGATCAGTAGTTTAATTCAGAAGTATCTCTTCCCAACTCAAAAGTCTCACTTTGGGCTGAAAATACACAGGAAGAAGGAAGCATACCTCAGCCTTAAAGGACTGAAGAAGAGTGTCAAGTAGCAGCAGGTGAGAAAGTGGCTTTGGTTTTGAGTTTGTGGGCTCTGACTCCACACAAAGACAGGACTGCATTCTGAAAACCTGAATTAATTATTGTCCTTACCTCAATGAGACAGTGAATTATAATCAAAATCGTTAGTATTACAGTCACAGATATTGCTAAGATGAGTTTGTTATATCCTGGAACTTCTTTAGTGAAGTTTAAAAAAAAAAAGGAAAGAATAATTTTTTTAAAAAACTAAGGGCATGAAAGCTAACTATTGAATAGTTATTGTTGGTGGAAGGGCTGAGGCAGGGCTTGCTTGTCTGACATAATGTAAAAGAGTCTTGGAACATGTGCTGGGTCCAGGGTCTAAAACCCCTCATGACCTATGAAACACCCAGCTCTGCACCAAAGGGTGGAAGGCTGCCCTGCCACACTATAGTCTAAGCCCAGGGCATAAAACCCCTTGTAGCTTGGAGAGAACCCAGGACTCAGGGCATAAAACCCCTTGTAGCTTCTGGAATGTGTCCAGACTCGCTGGCCCCTTGCTCCCTTCTCTCCCAAGATCATAAATTGATTGTATCTTGAATTAGAAGAATCTGTCTCCCTTATCTCAAGTGGCATAGCATATGCTAAGCCATCACAGCTATGCTTGATGCACTGCTGCCTTTCTACTCCTACGTCCTCACATCCTCACCTGTTACCCCCACGTCCACACGTCCTCACCACCTGCTTCTTTGTTTGATTACCAATAAATAGTGTGGGCTCCCAGAGCCCTCGCAGAGCCTTCACAGCCTCCATACTGGCGTTGGCCCCCTGGACCCACCCTATGTTCTCTTAATTTGTCTTGTCTCATTCCTTTGACTCCACTACATTTCGTAGCCCCCATGACCTGGTGTTGGGTCTGATCACCCCAACGTTCCTGGCATATGCTAAATGATGAGAAAGTCTGGGTCCCATGTTTCTGTGTGGTCCTGCTCTTTCTGTTCACTCTGTGCTTCTGTGCTCTCGTTAATATAGTTCTCAGTTCTTGCTGCTCACTGAGAAGCTTCATCAGGAGGCCTGTTCTGGAGATGAGCTTGGCACAGGCCAATTGCACGTGGGTCTCAGAGCAGTCCATTTTCAAGGTTTGGATAACATGAGAAATGAGCCTTCTCACATCGTTGTTGAGGATGAGGGACCATAGCTGCTGATTTAGCTGAATTTCAAACTGGTCACCTAGAGACAAGGGCAATGAGTAGTAGAAGATTTTGGGCTTGGAGGACAAGCCAGTGCCCACATTGTTGTATTCCCATCGTGTTTCATTGGTGTGTTTAACAGTCGTCTCTAAGTTGAACATAGTCCCAGTGGAATCTGCCTCAGGAGGATGACTGTAGGTTGTGTTTTCAGAGATGGTGCCTTCTAGCATAGTAGTGTTTTCCATAAAAATGTTTTCTTCAAATGCATTTCTTGCTGTGGTGTTTTTTACATTAGTGTTCTCTATAAAACGTTCTGAAGGAGCAAATACTACTGGAAAAGGATTTTCCTGAGGACTCAGGCCTCATAAAGACAGAAAAGCCCCTTGTGAAGGGGAATTTATGAGGCTCTTTGCTGCAGAGAATGGAGGCCTCTTTGTGAGCATCAGTCTATTGAGAAAACTTTTCTTTCTGAACTTTTGACTCTTTTTGGCCTTGGGTGTTCTGTGGACCACATGGGAGCAACTTTTAAGAAAGCGGTATTTTTTTCTGGAATGTACGATTGGTTTTAACTCTAGCCTTTGCATCTTCTAAAACCAAAATGGCATAAGTTAAGTCTTTCAATCTGTTTCTGACCTCAGTTCGGGCTTTTGCGGGGATAGAGGCAGAAGGCACGCCCATGGAGAAGGGTTTCAGCAAAGAGAAGACTGCCGCCTTATGCTCCAGTGTGAACGGAGGCTTGGTGTAGACAGCGTTTCCTGCTGACTTCTTGGGCCCCTGCTCTTCGTGAGGCTGTTCCAGCTCCCTTGGGGCTGGACTCCTGAGCCATTTTTCTTTGGCAGCATTCTCCACGAATGCCCGGGCACCCCGTTCCCTCCTTATGCTCTGCTTTCCCACCTCTTTGAAGTGCCTTTTCTGGATGCTCCTTAGGCCCATGAGGACTCTGTTCACTCCCCGCAGGCTTTTGCCAACATTTGGAATCTTTGCCAGGCTGTTTTCCCGTGGTTGGGCAGTTTCTAATTTCTTTTCAAATATTTAGCGTTTAAATTTGTTACCTAGAAGGCTGGACTGTATAAGCATGGCAGTTTTTTCTTCTCTTTTATCTTCATTGAGTTTTTCTTGAACACATTTTCCAGAAAATAAAGCTTTCCCAGTTTATTTTCATAAGTTGAGTTGTTGGAGGCAGGTTGAAGAGAGGGGCTCTTTGCATTGTTTTTCAAAATACTCAGGGGCCTACCTCCATCTTGTACTTTTGAAAAAAGCAGTTTAAGGAATGTAACACTGATTCCACATCTTACAGATTTTTCACTGAGAAATGAGGCAAGCTCTCGTCACTGAGTCTAGCTGCTCACTCCCAAAGCCTGACAAGTTGATGCCATTGCTGTCTGAGGGTGCCTCCAGCTCAGTAGTCAGCTCAGTGCTCCTGTGCTTCTTCCAGACTTGTAACACCTTTACGAAGGCTCCTTCTGGATTCCCTACAGATGCTTCTTCAAACTGTCAAAAAAGAAGAGACTGCTTTGATAATGAAAGATGATAGGACGGCATGCATCAGTCCACAGCTGTACGCCCCGGTCACACAGAGTAGGAGTCAGCAAACATTCAAGTGCCAGTCAGAGAGGAGAAACATACACCCAAACCTAAATCTACAAAATGGCAACAACAAAAGGAAGAAAGACATCTTTTGAAAACATGGCCACCTACTTGGAACATTCCATAGTGTGACATATAGTAGCTCTGTTTAGGATTATTTGTCAAAGCCCAAGGTGGAACACAAGCGCTTCCCTAATGAGCTGGCCTCTCTGCAGACTGCTCTGTTCCCTGTGCTGCCCTCCCTCAGATACAGAGAGAGCACAAGGCTCCCTCTCTCCTCGTCCTCAGTGT
>NW_022322764.1:0-5454 GCF_002776525.5 Piliocolobus tephrosceles
ACACTGAGGACGAGGAGAGAGGGAGCCTTGTGCTCTCTCTGTATCTGAGGGAGGGCAGCACAGGGAACAGAGCAGTCTGCAGAGAGGCCAGCTCATTAGGGAAGCGCTTGTGTTCCACCTTGGGCTTTGACAAATAATCCTAAACAGAGCTACTATATGTCACACTATGGAATGTTCCAAGTAGGTGGCCATGTTTTCAAAAGATGTCTTTCTTCCTTTTGTTGTTGCCATTTTGTAGATTTAGGTTTGGGTGTATGTTTCTCCTCTCTGACTGGCACTTGAATGTTTGCTGACTCCTACTCTGTGTGACCGGGGCGTACAGCTGTGGACTGATGCATGCCGTCCTATCATCTTTCATTATCAAAGCAGTCTCTTCTTTTTTGACAGTTTGAAGAAGCATCTGTAGGGAATCCAGAAGGAGCCTTCGTAAAGGTGTTACAAGTCTGGAAGAAGCACAGGAGCACTGAGCTGACTACTGAGCTGGAGGCACCCTCAGACAGCAATGGCATCAACTTGTCAGGCTTTGGGAGTGAGCAGCTAGACTCAGTGACGAGAGCTTGCCTCATTTCTCAGTGAAAAATCTGTAAGATGTGGAATCAGTGTTACATTCCTTAAACTGCTTTTTTCAAAAGTACAAGATGGAGGTAGGCCCCTGAGTATTTTGAAAAACAATGCAAAGAGCCCCTCTCTTCAACCTGCCTCCAACAACTCAACTTATGAAAATAAACTGGGAAAGCTTTATTTTCTGGAAAATGTGTTCAAGAAAAACTCAATGAAGATAAAAGAGAAGAAAAAACTGCCATGCTTATACAGTCCAGCCTTCTAGGTAACAAATTTAAACGCTAAATATTTGAAAAGAAATTAGAAACTGCCCAACCACGGGAAAACAGCCTGGCAAAGATTCCAAATGTTGGCAAAAGCCTGCGGGGAGTGAACAGAGTCCTCATGGGCCTAAGGAGCATCCAGAAAAGGCACTTCAAAGAGGTGGGAAAGCAGAGCATAAGGAGGGAACGGGGTGCCCGGGCATTCGTGGAGAATGCTGCCAAAGAAAAATGGCTCAGGAGTCCAGCCCCAAGGGAGCTGGAACAGCCTCACGAAGAGCAGGGGCCCAAGAAGTCAGCAGGAAACGCTGTCTACACCAAGCCTCCGTTCACACTGGAGCATAAGGCGGCAGTCTTCTCTTTGCTGAAACCCTTCTCCATGGGCGTGCCTTCTGCCTCTATCCCCGCAAAAGCCCGAACTGAGGTCAGAAACAGATTGAAAGACTTAACTTATGCCATTTTGGTTTTAGAAGATGCAAAGGCTAGAGTTAAAACCAATCGTACATTCCAGAAAAAAATACCGCTTTCTTAAAAGTTGCTCCCATGTGGTCCACAGAACACCCAAGGCCAAAAAGAGTCAAAAGTTCAGAAAGAAAAGTTTTCTCAATAGACTGATGCTCACAAAGAGGCCTCCATTCTCTGCAGCAAAGAGCCTCATAAATTCCCCTTCACAAGGGGCTTTTCTGTCTTTATGAGGCCTGAGTCCTCAGGAAAATCCTTTTCCAGTAGTATTTGCTCCTTCAGAACGTTTTATAGAGAACACTAATGTAAAAAACACCACAGCAAGAAATGCATTTGAAGAAAACATTTTTATGGAAAACACTACTATGCTAGAAGGCACCATCTCTGAAAACACAACCTACAGTCATCCTCCTGAGGCAGATTCCACTGGGACTATGTTCAACTTAGAGACGACTGTTAAACACACCAATGAAACACGATGGGAATACAACAATGTGGGCACTGGCTTGTCCTCCAAGCCCAAAATCTTCTACTACTCATTGCCCTTGTCTCTAGGTGACCAGTTTGAAATTCAGCTAAATCAGCAGCTATGGTCCCTCATCCTCAACAACGATGTGAGAAGGCTCATTTCTCATGTTATCCAAACCTTGAAAATGGACTGCTCTGAGACCCACGTGCAATTGGCCTGTGCCAAGCTCATCTCCAGAACAGGCCTCCTGATGAAGCTTCTCAGTGAGCAGCAAGAACTGAGAACTATATTAACGAGAGCACAGAAGCACAGAGTGAACAGAAAGAGCAGGACCACACAGAAACATGGGACCCAGACTTTCTCATCATTTAGCATATGCCAGGAACGTTGGGGTGATCAGACCCAACACCAGGTCATGGGGGCTACGAAATGTAGTGGAGTCAAAGGAATGAGACAAGACAAATTAAGAGAACATAGGGTGGGTCCAGGGGGCCAACGCCAGTATGGAGGCTGTGAAGGCTCTGCGAGGGCTCTGGGAGCCCACACTATTTATTGGTAATCAAACAAAGAAGCAGGTGGTGAGGACGTGTGGACGTGGGGGTAACAGGTGAGGATGTGAGGACGTAGGAGTAGAAAGGCAGCAGTGCATCAAGCATAGCTGTGATGGCTTAGCATATGCTATGCCACTTGAGATAAGGGAGACAGATTCTTCTAATTCAAGATACAATCAATTTATGATCTTGGGAGAGAAGGGAGCAAGGGGCCAGCGAGTCTGGACACATTCCAGAAGCTACAAGGGGTTTTATGCCCTGAGTCCTGGGTTCTCTCCAAGCTACAAGGGGTTTTATGCCCTGGGCTTAGACTATAGTGTGGCAGGGCAGCCTTCCACCCTTTGGTGCAGAGCTGGGTGTTTCATAGGTCATGAGGGGTTTTAGACCCTGGACCCAGCACATGTTCCAAGACTCTTTTACATTATGTCAGACAAGCAAGCCCTGCCTCAGCCCTTCCACCAACAATAACTATTCAATAGTTAGCTTTCATGCCCTTAGTTTTTTAAAAAAATTATTCTTTCCTTTTTTTTTTTAAACTTCACTAAAGAAGTTCCAGGATATAACAAACTCATCTTAGCAATATCTGTGACTGTAATACTAACGATTTTGATTATAATTCACTGTCTCATTGAGGTAAGGACAATAATTAATTCAGGTTTTCAGAATGCAGTCCTGTCTTTGTGTGGAGTCAGAGCCCACAAACTCAAAACCAAAGCCACTTTCTCACCTGCTGCTACTTGACACTCTTCTTCAGTCCTTTAAGGCTGAGGTATGCTTCCTTCTTCCTGTGTATTTTCAGCCCAAAGTGAGACTTTTGAGTTGGGAAGAGATACTTCTGAATTAAACTACTGATCAGTGTCACCTACTTCTAATCCCAACCACCTTTATTCTAGGCATACCATACTTGCTACCATGCTTACCCTTCTATTGGGCACCTTTGTCCTCCTTCCTGTTGGCCTTCTGGTTCCTACCCAACTGTCCAGTCCATAGGCCTCAATAACTCATTTTTGCCCACCCCTGTGGTAGCATTGGCTGCCGCCTTTATCTACTCAAGTAACCGTTTTATCACTAATTTATTATTCTGTGTTTTCATTTATAGGCTCTTACCTAGCCATATGGCCTGCTGCCTCTGCCAATTTAAAAATAGCATTGAGGTTGTTTGCAAGACAGTCAAGCTGCATTGCAATAGTGCATGTCTGAGAAACACCACACATTGTCATGAGTCCAAATTGCCTGGTGATAACTTGTTACATTATTTTAAGTATTTGTTTCTAAATTTTTTTATTTTTTAATTAAAAAAAATTTTTTTATTTTTTATTTATTTATTTTTTGAGACAGAGTCTCACTTTGCCACCCAGGCTGGAGTGCAGTGGCCGGATCTCAGCTCACTGCAAGCTCCGCCTCCCGGGTTTACACCATTCACCTGCCTCAGCCTCCTGAGTAGCTGGGACTACAGGCACCCACCACCTCTCCTGGCTAGTTTTTTGTATTTTTTAGTAGAGACGGGGTTTCACCGTGTTAGCCAGGATGGTCTCGATCTCCTGACCTCGTGATCCGCCCGTCTCAGCCTCCCAAAGTGCTGGGATTACAGGCTTGAACCACCGCGCCCGGCCAAACTTTTTTATTTTTAATTGATGATAAAATTTTCAGCTAATGATATAATTGCTTTATTTTTATTTACTCATTCAGAGTTAAACTCCCTAAATTTCTGAACTCCTTCCTTGCTGAGAGTCAGGTTCTGTTATTACAAAATTTAATAATAGAACTGTTCCATATACATAAAGGACCAAGAGAAAGGAATGGAAAGCCTAGGGAATGACATTAACATCCACATCCTGTGTACTGTGCTCTCTACTTGGTGCTTTGCCCCCAGTGATAATTTATTCATATAAATTAGCAATGTAGTTTGTAAGCTGGTTTTATATGCATGAGGTCTCAAGTACTCTCTGCCTTACAGGACAGATGTAGATCCAGTTTCGGTTTTTTTGTTTTTACAACTTTATGAGCATACAAGTGATGCTGTTTTATTTGAAGCCTGAGAGCTTCTGGTTCCATAACCAGAAATTGCTACCTGCTTCTTCTAATGGAATGGAGGGCTTTTCCATTCTTAGACCGTCCAACTCTGAACTTGCTCTGAATCTCAAACCTTTCTATTCACAGAACAAACACTCAAGTGCTTTCAAAAGTTTTTCTGTAGATTAAGTTCATAAGCACCAACTTCATGACTTCTAAAATGTGACTTCTTTCATTTCCAGATAGCTTGAATACCAGTGAATTCCAGATAGTATCTACCAGTGATGTTGGGTGGATAATAAATAATACTAATACTTGGCTACTTACATAAAGACAGTGTTGCCTATTTTTCAAAACTTTTTTTTTTTTTTTTTAACCAATTATATTATTCCCTTCTCCCCACGAGATGGACAGAAAAGCATTGTTAATCACCTTTTACAGATGAGGAAAAACAAGATCAGAGGTGCTAATAGTGCTACAGCCTAGTGCCAGGTCTTCTGTCCCCAATTCTGGGTTTTCCCCAAGCCCATGTTTCTCCTTTCTCACAATCTTTACTTCTTCCTCTGACCCTCCCCACCACAAAATACTTTTAATTCTGGAAAAGAAACCCAGCTGTGCACCATTACACTTGACCTTATTGCAGTCAGAAGCTTTGGATGCTTCCCCATCCAAAATATTAGCGACAAAATGAAGCAAAGTAGGCATCTGACAAAAGTTGATTTTTCCCTTTTGCATTTGAGGACCTCAAGTAATGTTTTTCCAGAAACTGCTATTATGCTATAGATTCACTGTACCTTCAACAACATGGACATGCAATCTGGCAAATTAAAAATCTCTTAACCTACGCCCCAGATCCCTGCCCATATTTAAGAAAAGAATCTAGGGTGGACACAGTGTTTTTTTCTGTGTTGAGTCTTCTGTGATGGGGCTGCGATGTGTGGGAGCAGAGAACTGTGCAGGTGGGTGGAGTGCAGGCCGGATGAGGATCTATCAGCAATGGGAGGGGGCCTCCACTTTAGCATCCCTGCCCTGCTCCTCTCAGAGGGTTGCCTTTCATTGCATTCAGCTGTGATGGTAGCAAGACCATGGGCACACTGAGGACGAGGAGAGAGGGAGCCTTGTGCTCTCTCTGTATCTG
>NW_022322766.1:0-2564 GCF_002776525.5 Piliocolobus tephrosceles
AGAAGTGATCAGAGTACAAACTCAGAGTCATCTTGAAGAAGAAACACTGGGAGTTTCCAGACAATTCTGCCGAGTTGATAAAAGTGGGTGCCGAATTGATAAAAGTGGGTGCATAATCTCATTCCTCATTCTTCTCACATTTACTGTTTAAAATAATGCTAATAATGCTCATTTTTTAATGATAGCGAATTTTGCTCTCTTCTAGTTTGCTGGAAATTTTTAACATTAGTTTATATTTAATTTTATTAAGTGTTTTATGAAATTATTGAAACAATTATATGGATATTCCCTTTTAATCTATTAATATGCATTTCTAAAATAAACTCACATTGGCAATTACACTTGCTACATGATAGTGGATTCAGTTGGATAATATTTTGTCTAGAAGTTTTGCATCTGAATTTCTGAGTGAAATGGATTTTTTTCCTTGTTATAATATCTTAGCCTCGTTTTACCTGTTTGTCTCTCTGTGCTGCATTTTGGGAATGGATTTTTTAAAATATTCTTTCCAACTCTAAGTATTATTATTGTACCACAATTATGATTGTAGCCCATCTTGAATTATCATTACCAATACAATATTTATATCAATAGGAATATTTGATCATGCAAGAATTTCTAGTTGTTTCTTTTATACATCCACATATATTTTATTACAGCCCATTTTAAAAATAATTTCTTCTTCTAAAATAGTTATTTTATCAGTTATGTCCTTAATCATGTAAAACATAATTATCTTAAATCCTTCATCTCACTATAACATTAGTTTTAAATGAGGAAATCGTTTTTCTAGTCAGTTTTTTTTTCTTTTGACTTTCTTACTTGGTATTTGATTTTTTCATTTGCTTTGAAATTTGGGGTTATAGGTGTACATTGTGTGGAGATTATTTCTCTCTAGTTCTCTTTCTATTCTGTGCTCGTCTCTCACTCCTAGTGGTTTTGCAAACTACCTCCACTAGTTTCAAGATCCAGGTCTCGTAAGTGCAAGCACCTGTGTCTTGCCTGGTGATGGCGTTAAAACCTTTGCAGATCCAGCTGCAGAGCAAATGGGTGCTTGACTCAGTTCCTGGTATAGCCTTTATGTCTGTGCCTTTATGCACCTCATTCTGAGAATCATAATCCAGGTTTACTTTTTATTCATTTTTAAGTAAACATAGAACAAAATTTCTTGTTTTTGGTGTACAGTCAAGATTCTGACAAATGCATGGAATCCTGAAATCACCGCTATAACCAAGAAACAAAACAGCTGTATCAACATTCCTCATCAACACATCATGTACAAATTCCCCTGTGCTACCTTTTGTAGTGACATCCTTCACATCCTCTCCCCATTTCTACCATTCAGCCCCTGGGAACCGCTGATGTATTCTCCATTCTTGTAGTTGTGCCTTTTTCAAAATGTCATATACATGAAATCATAAAGTATGCAGCCTTTTGAATCTGGATTCCTTACTTGGCATCATGTATTCGAATGTTATGCATGTAATGGCATGTGTCAATAGTTTATGATTTGTTTTTTCTAAGACCAGCCCAGGGGGCGCAAAAGAACCAGCGGGTAGGCAAGTGTAGGAGCAAAACTGCAAGTTTATTTTGGTAACCTAAGGTGTGGGGGAGAAGTCTGTCAGCCTCTGGCGAAGGAGGCCTGCAGAATCATCCCCTCCCCCCCCCGCCCCCGCGGGGCTCTCCGAGGGACTTCCCACAGTCCCGACATCCTGACAGGAGTGGGACTGTGAGAAGGCTGCGTGGCTCACTGGCCGAGAGTGGCTTTTCTAGGAGTGGGAGGGCAATAGGCAGGGCACGGGCGTGTGGGTGGGCGTTCCACAGGTGCGACCAGGTAAATCTTGGTCTCTTAGGATTGACGTCACCTGGCGCATGCCTAGTTGATCTGCACCTTCCCGGGTGCCCGCTGCATTTTCACGCCCCGGGGTAAAGCTGGTGAAGAACCCGGAAATACGCCATCCTGCCTCCGCTGGTCCAAACAGGTTAGTCCTTTTTATTGTTAAGCAATATTCCACTGTATGAATGGACTACAGCTTGCTTATCTATTTCACAATTGAGAGTTATTTAGTGTGATTCCATTTTTCCGCAATTACCTGTAAAGCAGCTATAAACATTCTCTACAGGTAAGCAAACTGGTTTTCATTTCTCTTAATAGAAATCAGATTTCAGTAGCCAAAGTTGTTTCATGTAGCCTACTTTCATGAATGTGGTAAAGTTGTCCTGTACTTTCAAACAAAGAGCCTGAATTCAGTCACTTTCCAAAATGCAGTGTTTTTGGTCTCCTTTGCCCAGAAAGGTAGAATCGCTGGCCACCACCACCTGTTTTTAAATCTGGGGTTTGAAAGATGACCTTCAGGTTTAGCCCTTTCTTTTAAATTATTTTTTTAAACAAATTAGACCTTATTTTCAATTTTTATTTCTGGATTGTGGAAATATTTCCTTTATTTGTTTCCAAGTTATGTTTTTGTGGTTTTCCCATTCTATATTTTGCCCATAATTAAAATGTGGCAAAGCAGAAGAAGTGATCAGAGTACAAACTCAGAGTCATCTTGAAGAAGAAACAC
>NW_022322767.1:0-2564 GCF_002776525.5 Piliocolobus tephrosceles
GTGTTTCTTCTTCAAGATGACTCTGAGTTTGTACTCTGATCACTTCTTCTGCTTTGCCACATTTTAATTATGGGCAAAATATAGAATGGGAAAACCACAAAAACATAACTTGGAAACAAATAAAGGAAATATTTCCACAATCCAGAAATAAAAATTGAAAATAAGGTCTAATTTGTTTAAAAAAATAATTTAAAAGAAAGGGCTAAACCTGAAGGTCATCTTTCAAACCCCAGATTTAAAAACAGGTGGTGGTGGCCAGCGATTCTACCTTTCTGGGCAAAGGAGACCAAAAACACTGCATTTTGGAAAGTGACTGAATTCAGGCTCTTTGTTTGAAAGTACAGGACAACTTTACCACATTCATGAAAGTAGGCTACATGAAACAACTTTGGCTACTGAAATCTGATTTCTATTAAGAGAAATGAAAACCAGTTTGCTTACCTGTAGAGAATGTTTATAGCTGCTTTACAGGTAATTGCGGAAAAATGGAATCACACTAAATAACTCTCAATTGTGAAATAGATAAGCAAGCTGTAGTCCATTCATACAGTGGAATATTGCTTAACAATAAAAAGGACTAACCTGTTTGGACCAGCGGAGGCAGGATGGCGTATTTCCGGGTTCTTCACCAGCTTTACCCCGGGGCGTGAAAATGCAGCGGGCACCCGGGAAGGTGCAGATCAACTAGGCATGCGCCAGGTGACGTCAATCCTAAGAGACCAAGATTTACCTGGTCGCACCTGTGGAACGCCCACCCACACGCCCGTGCCCTGCCTATTGCCCTCCCACTCCTAGAAAAGCCACTCTCGGCCAGTGAGCCACGCAGCCTTCTCACAGTCCCACTCCTGTCAGGATGTCGGGACTGTGGGAAGTCCCTCGGAGAGCCCCGCGGGGGCGGGGGGGGGAGGGGATGATTCTGCAGGCCTCCTTCGCCAGAGGCTGACAGACTTCTCCCCCACACCTTAGGTTACCAAAATAAACTTGCAGTTTTGCTCCTACACTTGCCTACCCGCTGGTTCTTTTGCGCCCCCTGGGCTGGTCTTAGAAAAAACAAATCATAAACTATTGACACATGCCATTACATGCATAACATTCGAATACATGATGCCAAGTAAGGAATCCAGATTCAAAAGGCTGCATACTTTATGATTTCATGTATATGACATTTTGAAAAAGGCACAACTACAAGAATGGAGAATACATCAGCGGTTCCCAGGGGCTGAATGGTAGAAATGGGGAGAGGATGTGAAGGATGTCACTACAAAAGGTAGCACAGGGGAATTTGTACATGATGTGTTGATGAGGAATGTTGATACAGCTGTTTTGTTTCTTGGTTATAGCGGTGATTTCAGGATTCCATGCATTTGTCAGAATCTTGACTGTACACCAAAAACAAGAAATTTTGTTCTATGTTTACTTAAAAATGAATAAAAAGTAAACCTGGATTATGATTCTCAGAATGAGGTGCATAAAGGCACAGACATAAAGGCTATACCAGGAACTGAGTCAAGCACCCATTTGCTCTGCAGCTGGATCTGCAAAGGTTTTAACGCCATCACCAGGCAAGACACAGGTGCTTGCACTTACGAGACCTGGATCTTGAAACTAGTGGAGGTAGTTTGCAAAACCACTAGGAGTGAGAGACGAGCACAGAATAGAAAGAGAACTAGAGAGAAATAATCTCCACACAATGTACACCTATAACCCCAAATTTCAAAGCAAATGAAAAAATCAAATACCAAGTAAGAAAGTCAAAAGAAAAAAAAACTGACTAGAAAAACGATTTCCTCATTTAAAACTAATGTTATAGTGAGATGAAGGATTTAAGATAATTATGTTTTACATGATTAAGGACATAACTGATAAAATAACTATTTTAGAAGAAGAAATTATTTTTAAAATGGGCTGTAATAAAATATATGTGGATGTATAAAAGAAACAACTAGAAATTCTTGCATGATCAAATATTCCTATTGATATAAATATTGTATTGGTAATGATAATTCAAGATGGGCTACAATCATAATTGTGGTACAATAATAATACTTAGAGTTGGAAAGAATATTTTAAAAAATCCATTCCCAAAATGCAGCACAGAGAGACAAACAGGTAAAACGAGGCTAAGATATTATAACAAGGAAAAAAATCCATTTCACTCAGAAATTCAGATGCAAAACTTCTAGACAAAATATTATCCAACTGAATCCACTATCATGTAGCAAGTGTAATTGCCAATGTGAGTTTATTTTAGAAATGCATATTAATAGATTAAAAGGGAATATCCATATAATTGTTTCAATAATTTCATAAAACACTTAATAAAATTAAATATAAACTAATGTTAAAAATTTCCAGCAAACTAGAAGAGAGCAAAATTCGCTATCATTAAAAAATGAGCATTATTAGCATTATTTTAAACAGTAAATGTGAGAAGAATGAGGAATGAGATTATGCACCCACTTTTATCAATTCGGCACCCACTTTTATCAACTCGGCAGAATTGTCTGGAAACTCCCAGTGTTTCTTCTTCAAGATGACTCTGAGTTTGTACTCTGATCACTTCT
>NW_022322768.1:0-26082 GCF_002776525.5 Piliocolobus tephrosceles
TCTGCTGTTTGTGGTGTTCTTTGCCATCTATCTGATCACCATGGTGGGGAATATTGGTATGGTGGCACTGATATTTACACACCGTCGACTTCACACACCAATGTACATCTTTCTGGGAAACCTGGCTCTTGTGGATTCTTGCTGTGCCTGTGCCATTACCCCCAAAATGTTACAGAACTTCTTTTCTGAGGACAAAAGGATTTCCCTCTATGAATGTATAGTACAGTTTTATTTTCTCTGCACTGTGGAAACTGCAGACTGCTTTCTTCTGGCAGCAATGGCCTATGACCGCTATGTGGCTATATGCAGCCCACTGCAGTACCACATCATGATGTCCAAGAAACTCTGCATTCAGATGACCACAGGGGCCTTCATAGCTGGAAACCTGCATTCCATGATTCATGTAGGGCTTGTATTTAGGCTAGTTTTCTGTGGATCGAATCACATCAACCACTTTTACTGTGACATTCTTCCCTTGTATAGACTCTCTCGTGTTGATCCTTATATCAATGAACTGGTTCTATTCATCTTCTCAGGTTCAGTTCAAGTCTTTACCATAGGTAGTGTCTTAATATCTTATCTCTATATTCTTCTTACTATTTTCAGAATGAAATCCAAAGAGGGAAGGGCCAAAGCCTTTTCTACCTGTGCATCCCACTTTTTGTCAGTTTCATTATTCTATGGGTCTCTTTTCTTCATGTACATTAGACCAAATTTGCTTGAAGAAGGGGATAAAGATATACCAGCTGCAATTTTATTTACAATAGTAGTTCCCTTGTTAAATCCTTTCATTTATAGCCTGAGAAATAGGGAAGTAATAAGTGTCTTAAGAAAAATTCTGATGAAGAAATAATCTCAAGAAAGATGGAAAGAAGTGATATCCACCATAGCTTAATGATTTAAATGTAGCAAAAACATCCATGTGAAATTACACAGCAGAAATGCACAAATTATAAGTAAATTTTAATATATAATAAAACTTTCAAATTAAGTGGCAATAGGTAAGGGTAGAATATACAAACGAAAGAGTAAACTGTGGTAAAAATTCAGAATAACAAAAATGAAATTCTAATTTTGAACTCATTCAAGTAACAGCGTAGTATGTTGTCAAGCTCTTGGTCTGTGTTGGCATCAAGGATGGTAAGCATCCAAAAGAACACAGTAAAACTGGAAGTTACAAGTTGAAAAGACCATTCCATTAAGCACTGATAACTAGATAAGCTATTTTAATAGCTTAGAGCATGAGCATTATGGTTAAACTGAAAGGGCTTAAGATCATGTGATGGTCAACCAATAAAATCACTTACATCCATGAGCAACAAAATTGTGGCAAGCGAATTTTGAGAAATCAATTTTAATAGTATTATGGGGACATTACTGTAGTTAGAAAGGAAGTATTGGGTAAACGAAATGTCAAATAATAGTGAATATCAGATTTCCAAATTTAAATTATTATTGAGTTAAATATTAAACACAGAATGTCAATTTTCAAGACAAGCTACATTGAGAGTTCTATCTACTCCCATATCTACCTACATAAAGATATCATAACATAAACTTCCAGAAAGACAGTTCAAACCTCATGTAGGATTTGAAGAGCTGCTTTGTCAGTGAGTAAGGCACAGTGTCTCTGTGCTCCTACCTGAGAGGTGAGGAAACGCTTCAACCATAGAGACACTACCCTAGGTATATTATATATAGAAATGTAAAACATAGCATTGTTAAACTGTAGGTAGAGCTTATCTATTTTTTGTTTTCTGTTCACTGTTGCAAAACCTGAAGTTGGGATTGTGGGTAGAGTAATGACTTTAATGTGATATCATTTTAAAAATTACTTTCCAATTATTCACTCAACATATACTTATTGAAATCCTGCTATATGTAGGCATTGTTCTGGGTGTTGGGTCATATTAGTTACAAAAAAACGCCAGTTTTCCATCTTCTTAAATAATGGAATATTGCCACAATTTTTATTACTAACTTCTGGATTTAGAAGGACCTATGTCACATAATAGAAAAAAATCTCCCTTCTACCTCTTGCTCTGAGGACCTGCCTAACTTTCCAGAAAGCAATTGTCAAGTGTTCCAGGCTAACCAGCCACCAGAGGCTGGCATCACAGGAAAAACCAATATGCTGAGTCTGTACAGAAAAAGTAATAGGATAGCAGATGCATTTCTATGCATTTCTATGCATTCTATGCATTTCTCATCAACGCAAAAATATAGCCACCTAGTTTTTATTTGTAACCTCCAAGAAAATCTAACTTAGTTCATTCCAGTTATACTCGGACATGTGAAGATCTTGTTGGTTTCAAATTAAATTCCATCAATTTAGGATTTACCCAACACTACCTACATTCTTCCTTCGTTGCATATAAGTGTATAGGTCCTTGCCTGGTATCATGGCACTGAGCACAGGTGCCAGATTATATATGAGCTCTGTCCAAGCTATGATTCTGTGAGATGTTTGAACCTATTTGACCCTCTGGTTATTTCTTCATGCCACTATCACTTCAGGTATCTACATCCATGTCTACTCCTCAGGCTACATTGATTTTCAGCTAAAATGTCTATTTATCCAACCCACAAGGCTTTGGGTTGGCTGGCTCTCTCTCTTTTACTCTTGCTGTGCTAATTTCTGAGTAAATTCTTTTGACCTCTTCCCAATGAGTCCAGGAAATGTTGAAATGCATCATTTTTGCACTTCTGATGCTACACAATACCACTACAATGTAGGATTTTGAAAGCTTACATGGGTCCCTTTTGAAGGTCCCTTTTGCACATAGGTCACCAAACCTCCCTGAGCAATTGTCACCCCACTCCCATGCCAGGACACCCCCTGGGAATTGAAACCACAGAACCCTTTCCAGGCAACACTGACGCTTCCCTTCTGACATTGCTTTTTTCCCAACTGACTGAATCCTTAATTCTAGGATGCTACTTAATTTTCACATCATTACAAATGTTTCCCGAATGTACTTTTATGGAATAAAATTGGACTCAAAAATGAGATTCTGTCTTAATCTATTCTCTCTGTCTGGAATAACAAAGGTATGCTCAGAAATAAAAAAAAAAGTGAGTATAACACTGTTGTGTGACTCTGGCCTCCTTCTGTTATATCAATAAATGTGAATTGCCCTGGCTGCTGTCTGAAATGGCAGGTATAGTCATTGGGTAAGACAGAATTACAGGCAGGCTTTATCTGAGAATTACTGGTTATGGGAGAAAAATATCTGAAAAAATCAATATTTTAAAAATCTCAACTCATTTTATAGTATGCAGAGGAAAACAGACATGTTTAAAATAGTATTTTGAAAAATAAAATTAAAAATTATAAATGTTTTATCTCATCCTTAACCAAAGTTTAGTTATGATCACAAATGTGTCCTTAATTTTTTAAAAATTTTAAAAAGACTGAATCAAATATCAAGGATTTTCCTTGATATTATTTTTCAGAAAATTAAAGTATGAAAATTCAAAACAACCTTTATTTAACATTTTACTTCAAGGAATTATAGTAATTATAATTATAATAATAATAATAGGTTGATTTTTTTAAAAACGATCAGTGACACCACAGGGGCATCACTTCTTTATTGTACAAATTTTTCTCTTTTGAATTTGTTTATATTTTTCTCGTTTGTTCTTTTTTCCATTTTAATTGTTTTATGTCTTCAAGGACCTATTTGTCATGTCTGCAAGGACATATTTCTCAATATGTCCTTTACATTTCATTCAAGTGGCAATCCAACACAATTTTCATCAACTTCATCAAATTGATCACTTCTTTCTCATAATCATTTCACACTAAAGTTCAAGCATGTTTACTATATCAGAAAATTAGTGGGTGAGATATTGGAACAATGGCTGAAGATAGACACTAGAGTGAAGCACGGAGAAATGGTTAAGAGGAAAGTAATTCTAGAAGTGGTTGGCTCACTTAGGAGTATTTGTGTTCTGACAATTCTTACTTACCTAGACAGCATTGTCACTTCAGGAACTGGCACATTGAATGACATGATAACGTGAATCTTCCTGTTGACTCATCAGTTAGTATCATAATTTTGCCTCATCATGTATACAAAAATTAACATTTGGGTTAATTTGTAGGTATTTCTATTTTATTTTTATTTCAATAGGTATTGGGGGAACAGGTGGAATTTGGTTACATTGGTAAGTTCTTTCGTGGTGATTTCTGAGATTTTGATGCACCCATCACAGGAGCAGTGTACACTGTACCCAATTTGTAGTCTTTTATCCTTCACTCCCCTCCCACCCTTCCACCTGAGTCCCTTAAGTTCATTGTATCATTCAAATGCCTTTGCATCCTCATAGCTTAGCTCCCACTTATAAGTGAGAAAATATGATGCTTGCTTTTCCATTCCTGAGTTACTGCACTTAGAATAATGGTCTTCAACTCCATTTAGGTTGCTGTGAAAGTCATTATTTGTTTCCTTTTTATGGCTCAGTAGTATTCAATGGTATACATTTTCTTTATTCGTTGGTTGATGGGCATTTGGGCTGTTTCCATATTTTTGCAATTGTGAATTATGCCACTGTAAATGTACGTGCAAGTGTCTTTTTTATATAATGACTTCTTTTCCTCTGGGTGGATACACAATAGTGGGATTGCTAGATCAAATGGTAGATCTACTTTTAGTTCATTAAGGAATCTCCATACTGTTTTCCATAGTGGTTGTACTAGTTTACATTCCCACCAGCAGTGCATAAGTGTTCCCTTTTCACCACATCCATGCCAAGTGTTGCCTTTTCACCACATCCATGCTAATATTTTTTTATTTTTAAATTATGGGCAGTCTTGTAGGTGTAAGGTGGTATCCCAATGTGGTTTTAATTTGCATTTCCCTGATAATTAGTGATGTCCAGCATTTTTTCATATGTTTGATGGCTACTTTTGTATCTTCTTTTGAGAATTATCTATTCCTTAACCCACTTTAATGGTATTATTTTTTTTTTCTTGTTGATTTGTTTGAGTTCTTTGTAGATTTTGGATATTAGTCCTTTGTTGGATGCAAAGTTGTAAAAATTTTCTCCCACTCTGTGGGTCATCTGTTTAGGCTGCTGATTATTTCTTTTGCTGTACAGAAGATTCTTAGTTTAATTAAGTGCCATCTATTTATCTTTATTTTTGTTGCATTTGCTTTCGGTTCTTGGTCATGAAATCTTTGCCTAAGCCAACATCTAGAAGGATTTTTCTGATGTTATCTTCTAGAATCGAATTTTTATAGTTTCAGATCTTAGATTTAAGTCTTTGATGCATATTGATGCATTTTTGTATAAGGCAAGAGATGAGGATCCAGTTTCAATCTTTTACATGAGACTTGCCAATTAACCCAGCACCATTTGTTGAATAGGGTGTCCTTTCCCCACTTTATGTTTTTCTTTGCTTTGTCAAAGATCAGTTGACTGTAATTATTGGCATTATTTCCAGGTTCTTCATTTTGTTCCATTGGTCTATGTACTTATTTTCATACCAGTACCATTCTGTTTTGGTGACCATAGTCTTATAGTCAGGTAGTTTGAAGTCAGGTAATGTGATGCCACCAAGTTTGTTCCTTTTGCTTAGTCTTGCTTTGGTTATGCCAGCTCTTTCTTGGATCTATATGAAATTTAGCATTGTTTTTTCTAATTTTGCGAAGAATGATGGTGGTATTTTGATGGGAATTGCATTGAATTTGTAGATTGCTTTTGGCAATATGGTCATTTCCACAATATCGATTCTACCCATCCATGAGCATGGGATGTGTTTCCATTTACTTCTGTCATCTATGATTTCTTTCAGCAGCATTTTGCAGTTTTGTAGAGGTCTTTCACCTCCTTGGTTAAGTATGCTCCTAAGTGGTTTTTTGTTTGTTTGTTTATTTTGTTTTGTTTTTCTTTCTGCTATTATAAAAGAGGTTGAGTTCTTGATTTGAGTTTCATCTTGGTCGCTGTCAGTGTATAGCAGTGCTACTGATTTGTGTACATTTTGTATCCTGAAACATTACTGAATTCATTTATCAGATCTAGGTACTTTTTGGAGGAGTCTTTAGGGTTTTCTAGGTATATGATCACATCATCAGTGAACAGCAACAGTTTGACTTCCTCTTCACTGATTTGGATGTCCGTTATTTATTTCTCTTATCTGATTGCTCTGGCTAGAACTTCTAGTCCCGTGTTGAATAGAAGTGGTGAAAGTGGGCAACCTTGTCTTTTTCCAGCTCTCAGGGGAATGCTTTCAACTTTTCCTCATTCAGTATAATGTTTAATGTTGGCTGTGGGTTTGTCATAGATGGCTTTTATTACCTTAAGGTATGTCTTTCTATGCCATTTTGCTGAGGGTTTTAATAATAAAGCGATGTTGGATTTTGTCAAATGCTTTTTCTGCATCTACTGAGATGATCATATGAGTTATGTTTTTAATTTTGTTTATGTGATGTATCACATTAATTGCTTGCATGTGTCAAACCATTTCTGCATTACCGGTACAAAACTCACTTGATTGTGGTGGATTATCTTTTTGATATGCTGTTGGATTTGGTTAACTAGTATTTTGTTGAGGATTTTTGCATCTATGTTCACCATGGATATTGGTCTGTAGTTTTCTTTTTTTTTTGTCATGTCCTTTCCTGGTTTGGGTATTAGGATGATACTGGCTCCATAGAATAATTTAAGGAGGATTCCTTCTTTCTTTATCTTTTGGAACCATTTCAATAAGATTGTAAGCAATTCTTCTTTGAATATCTGATTAAATTCAGCTGTGAATCCATCTGGTCCTGGACTTTTTTTTTGTTGGCAATTTTTTAATTACCATTTTAATAACACTGATTCTCATTGGTCTCTTTGGGGTTTCTATGTCCTCCTGGTTTAATCTAAGAGGGTTATGTATGTCCAGGAATTTATCTATCACCTCTAGGTTTTCTAGTTTGTGGGTGTGAACATGTTCATAGTAGCCTTGAATGATGTTTTGCATTTCTGTGATATCGGTTGTAATATCTCCCATTTCGTTTCTAATTGAGCTTATTTAGATCTCTCTTCTTTTCTTGGTTAATCTCACTAACAGTCAATTAATTTCATTTGTCTTTTCAAAGAACCAGCTTTTTGTTTCATTTATCTTTTGTATTTTTTGTTATTGTTTCAATTTCATTGAGTTCTGCTCTGATCTTGGTCATTTCCTTTCTTCTTGCGGGTTTGGGCTTCGTTTGTTCTTGTTTCTCTAGTTCCTTGAAGTGTGACCTTAAATTGTGTATGTGTGCTGTTTCAGACTTTTTGATGTAGGTATTTAATGCTATGATCGTTCCTCTTAGCACTGCTTTTGCTGAATCTCAGAAGTTTTGATAGGTTGTGTCACTATTATTGTTCAGTTCAAAGAATTTTTTAATTTCCATCTTCATTTTACTGTTGACTCAACAATCATTCAGTAGTAGGTTATTTACTTTCCATGTATATGCATGGTTTTGAGGGTACCTTTTGGAGTTGATTTCCTATTTTATTCCACTGTGGTCTGAGAGAGTACTTGATATAATCTCAATTTTCTTAAATTTATTGAGACTTGTGTTGTGGCCTATCATATGGCCTATCTTGGAGAATGTTTCATGAGCCGAAGAATAGAATGTATATTCTGCAGTTGTTGGGTGGAATGCTATGTAAATATCTGCAAAGTCCATTTGTTCTAGGTTATATTTTAAGTCCATTGTTTCTTTGTTGACTCTCTGCCTTGATGACCTGTCTAGTGCTGCCAGTAGAGTACTGAAGTCCCCCACTATTATTGTGTTGTCATCTATTTTATTTCTTAGGTATAGTAGTAATTGTTTTATAAATTTTGGAGCTCCAGTGTTGGGTGCATAAACATTTAGGATTGTGATATTTTCCTGTTGGACTAGTCCTTTTATCATTATATAATGTCCTTGTCTTTTTTGATGGCTGTTGCTTTAAAGTTTGTTTTGTCTGATGTAAGAATGGCTACTCCTGCTTGCTTTTGGTGTCCATTTGCATGGAATAGCTTTTTCCACCCCTTTACCTTAAGTTTATTTGAGTTCTTATGTGTTAAGTGAGCCTCTTGAAGATGGCAGATACTTGGTTGGTGAATTCTTATCCATTCTGCCATTCTGTATCTTTTAAATGCAGCATTTAAGCCATTTATGTTTCATGCTATTACTGAGATGTGAGGTACTGTTCTATTCAATGTGCTAGTTGTTGCCTGAATTCCTTGGGGTTTTTCCATTCTGATATTGTTTTATAGCCCCTGAGAGATTTATGCTATAAGGAGGTTCTAATTTGATGTATTTCAAGGTTTTGTGTCAAGATTTAGAACTCCTTTTAGCAGTTCTTGTAGTGCTGGTTTGGAAGTGGCAAATTCCTTCAGCATGTGTTTGTCTAAAAAACACAGTATCTTTTTTCCCTTTCCTTATTTTTTACTATTATTATTGTACTTTAAGTTCGGGAATACATGTGCAAAATGTGCAGGTGTGTTACATAGATACACACGTGCCATGGTGATTTGCTGCACTCATCAACCTGTCATCTATGTTATTTATTTCTCCTAATGCTATCCCTCTCCTAAACCCCCCAAACCCCCGACAGGCCCTGCTGTGTGCTGTTTCCCTCCAAGTGTCCATGTGTTCTCATTTTTGAACTCCCACTTATGAGTGAGAACATGTAGTGTTTGGTTTTCTGTTCCTATGTTAGTTTGCTGAGAATGATGGTTTCTAGCTTCATCCATGTCCTTGCAAAGGACATGAACTCACCTTTTTTATGGCTGCATAGTAGTCCATGGTGTCTATGTGCCACATTTTCTTTATCCAGTCTATCATTGATGGGCATTTGGGTTCGTTCCAAGTTTTTGCTATTGTGAATAGTACTGCAATAAGCATATGTGTGCATGTGTCTTTACAGTAGAATAATTTATAATCCATTGGGTATATTCCCAGTATTAGGATTGCTGGGTCAAATGGCATTTCTGGTTCTAGATCCTTGAGGAATCTATCTAACACTGTCTTCCACAATGGTTGAACTAATTTACACTCCCACTAACAGTGTAAAAGTGTTCCTATTTCTCCACATCCTCTCCAGCACCTGTTGTTTCCTGACTTTTTAATGACCACCAGTCTAACTAGTGTGATTTGGATTTCTCTAGTGACCAGTGATGATGAACTTTTTTTCATGTTTGTTGGCCACATAAATGTCTTCTTCTGAGAAGTGTCTGTTCATATCTTTCACCCACTTTTTGATGGGGTTGTTTGTTTTCTTCTTGTAAATTTGTTTAAATTCCCTGTAGGTTCTGGATATTAGCCCTTTGTCAGATGGATAGATTGCAAAAATGTTCTCCCGTTCTGTAGGTTGCCTGTTCATTCTGATGATAGTTTCTGTTGCTGTGCAGAAGCTCTTTAGTTTAATGAGATCTCACTTATCAGTTTGGCGTTTGTTGCCATTGCTTTTGGTGTTTTAATCATGAAGTCTTTGCCCATGCCTATGTCCTGAATGGTATTGCCTAGGTTTTCTTCTAGGGTTTTCATGGTTTTAGGTCTTCTGTTTATGACTTTAATCCATCTTGAGTTAATTTTTGTATAAGGTGTAAGGAAGGGGTCCAGTTTCAGTTTTCTGCATAAGGCTAGCCAGTTTTCCTAACACCATCTATTAAATAGGGAATCCTTTCCTCCTTGCTTATTTTTGTCAAGTTTGTCAAAGATCAGGTGGTTGTAGATGTGTGGCATTATTTCTGATACCTCTATTCTTTTCCATTGGTCTATATAACTGTTTTGGTGCCAGTACCATGCTGTTTTGGTTACTGTAGCTTTATAGTATAGTTTGAAGTCAGGTAGTGTGATGCCTCCAGCTTTGTTCTTTTTGCTTAGGATTGTCTTGGCTATATGGGCTCTTTTTTGGTTCTATATGAAATTTAAATTAGCTTTTTTCTAATTCTGTGAAGAGTCATTGGTAGCTTGATGGGGATAGCACTAAATCTAGTAATTACTTTGGGCAGTATAGCCATTTTCACGATATTAATTCTTCCTATGCATTAGCATGGAATGTTTTTTCATTTGTTTGTGTCATCTCTTACTTCCTTGAGCAGTGGTTTGTAGTTCTCCTTGAAGAGGTCCTTTACATCCCTTCTAAGTTGTATTCCTAGGTATTTTATTCTTTTTGTACCCATTGTGAATGAGAGTTCACTCATGATTTGGCTCTCTTTTTATCTATTATTGGTGTATAGGAATGCTTGTGATTTTTGCACATTGATTTTGTATCCTGAGACTTTGCTGAAGTTGCATATCAGCTTAAGGAGATTTTGGGCTGAGATGATGGGGTTTTCTAAATATACAATCATGTCATCTGAAAACAGAGGCAATTTGACATCCTCTCTTCCTATTTGAATACCCTTTATTTCTTTCTCTTGCCTGATTGCCCTGGCCAGAACTTCCAATACTATGTTGAAAAGGAGTGGTGAGAGAGGGCATCCTTGTCTTGTGCTGGTTTTCAAAGGGAATGCTTCCAGCTTTTGCCCATTCAGTATGACATTGGCTGCAGGTTTGTCATAAATAGCTCTTATTATTTTGAGATACGTTCCATCAATACCTAATTTATTGAGAGTTTTTAGCATGAATAGGTGTTGAATTCAATCAAAGGCCTTTTCTACATCTATTGAGATAATCATGTGGTTTTTGCCATTGGTTCTGTTTACGTGATGAATTACATTTATTGATACGCATATGTTGAACCAGCCTTGCATCCCAGGGATGAAGCCCACTTGATCTTGGTGGATAAGCTTTTTGATGTGCTGCTAGATTTGGTTTGGCAGTATTTTATTGAGGATTTTTGCATCCATGTTCATTAGGGATATTGGCCTGAAATTTTATTTTATTTTTTCTGTTGTGTCTCTGTCAGGTTTTGGTATCAGGAGGATGCTGGCCTCATAAAATGAATTAGGGAGGAGTCCCTCTTTTTCTATTGTTTGGAATAGTTTCAGAAGGAATGGTACTAGGTCGTCTTTGTACCTCTAGTAGAATTAGGCTGTGAATCCATGAATCCATCTAGTCCTGGGCTTCTTTTGATTGGTAGGCTATTAATTACTGCCTCAATTTCAGAACTTGTTATTGGTCTATTCAGGGATACAACTTCTTGCTGGTTTAGTCTTGGGAGGGCGTATTTGTCTAGAAATTTATCCATTTCTTCTAGATTTTCTAGTTTATTTGCATAGAGGTGTTTTTAGTATACTCTGATGGTAGTTTGTATTTCTGTGGGATCAGTAGTGATATTCCCCTTCATCATTTTTTATTGTGTCTATTTGATTCTTCTCTATTTCTTCTTTATTAGTCTGGCTGGTGGTCTATTTTGTTAATCTTTTCAAAAAAACCAGCTCTTGGATTCATTCCTTTTTTTAACAGTTTTTCGTGTCTCTATCTCCTTCAGTCCTCCTCTGATCTCAGTTATTGCTTGTCTACTGCCAGCTTTTGAATTTGTTTGCTCTTGCTTCTCTAGTTATTTTAATTGTAATGTTAGGGTACCAATTTTAGATCTTTCCTGCTTTCTCCTGTGGGCATTTAATGCTATAAATTTCCCTCTAAACACTGCTTTAGCTGTGCCTCAGAGATTCTGGTATGTTGTGTCTTTGTTCTCATTGGTTTCAAAGAACTGTTTATTTCTGCCTTAATTTCGTTATTGACCCAGTGTCATTCAGGGGCAGGTTGTTCAGTTTCCATTCAGTTGTGTGGTTTTGAGTGAGTGATTTCCATTCTTTTGCATTTGCTAAGGAGTGTTTTACTTCCAATTATGTGGTCGATTTTAGAATAAGTGCTATGTGGTGCTGAGAAGAATGTATATTCTCTTGATTTGGGGTGGAGAATTCTGTAGCTGTCTATTAGGTCTGCTTGGTCCAGAGCCGAGTTCAAGTCTTGAATATCCTTGTTAATTTTCAAGACAGTATCTTTCCTTCACTATGAAGATTAGTTTTGCTGGATATAAAATTCTTGGCTAATAATTGTTTTGTTTAAGGAGGCTAAAGATAGGACTCCAATCCCTTCTAGCATGTAGGATTTCTGCTGACAAATCTGCTGTTTATCTGATAAGGTTTTCCTGTATAGGTTATCTGATGCTTTTGCCTCATAGCTCTCTTCAGTACCTAGGTGATGAAATGTTTTTGTGATGAACTTCCAGGGTGTTCTTTTAGCTTCTTGTTTTTGAAAGTCTAGATCTCTAGCAAGGTCAGGGAAACTTTTCTTGATTATTCCCTCAAATAAGTTTTCCAAACTTCTATATTTCTCTTCTTCCTTAGGAACACCAATTATTCTTAGGTTCTATCGCTTAACGTAATCACAAACTTCTTGGGGACATTGGTCATTTTCATTTATTATTTTTTTCTTTTTTCAGATTCAACGCCTTGTTCAAAGACAATTCAAAAGCCTTGACTTCAAGCTCTGAAGTTCTCTCTTTGACTTGTTTAATTCTATTTTTGAAAGTTTCCAATGTATTTTGCATTTCTCTAAGAGTGTCTTTCATTTCTATAAGTTGTGATTGTTTTTTATTTATGCTACCTATATCTCTGGAGATTTTTCATCCATATTCTATATTTTTTTAAATTTCTTTAAGTTGGTTTTCCCCTTATTCTGGTGCCTCCTTAAATAGCTTAATAATTGACCTTCTGAATTATTTTTCTGGCAATTCAGAGATTTCTTCTGGATTTGGATCCATTGCTGGTGAGCTAGTGTGATCTTCCGGGGGTGTTAAAGAATCTTGCTTTGTCGTATTACCAGAATTATTTTTTCTGGTTTCTTCTCATTTGAGTAGACTATATCAAATAAAAGATATGGGGTTCAAGAGCTGCTATTCAGATTCTTTTGTCCCACAGGGTGATCCCTTGATGTGGTGCTCTCCCCCTTCCCTTAAGGATGGGGCTTCCTGAGATTCAGACTGCAGTGGATGTCATTGTTCTTCTGGGTCTAGCCACCCAGCAGCGCTACTGAGCTCTGGGCCGGTACTGAAGAGAGTCTGCAAGGAGTCTTGTCATGTGATCCATCTTTAAGTCTCTCAGCTGTGGATACTAGCACCTGCTCCTGTGGTGGTAGCAGGGGACTAAAGTAGACTCTTTGAGGGTCCATGGTTGTAGTTTTTAGTGTGCTGATTTTCTTGAATGTTGGTTGTGCTAGCAGTGAAGTTGTCATCTGGACAGACACAACACCTATGGTTAGCCAGGATGTTTCAGTGGTGGAATTAGCTGTTGTTTTCTCCTTTCTTGAGCAGGGTTTTTCTTTTATGAGTTGCTATAATGGCTTGAGTTTGTAGGCCTCCAGTCAGGAGACAGCACTTTCAAGACAGCATCAGCTACAGTAGTATAGGGGAGATACAAGCTTGCTGTGATGTCACTTGGAAAAGTATTTGAATTTCTCAAGTGACGGGCGGGGCCATGGAGCTCTCAAATGATTGTATCTTTTTTCTCTGGCTATCAGAGTGGGTAGAGAAAGACCATCAGGTCGGGGTAGGGTTAGGGGTGTCTCAGCTCAGACTCTCCTTGGGCGGGGCTTGCTGCAGCTGCTGTGGGTGATGGGGGTGTGGTTCTCAGGCCAATGGAGCTATGCTCCCAGGAGCATAATGGCTGCCTCTGTTGCATCATACGGGTTCCCTGGGAAGTGCGGAAAAGCTGGCAATGACAAGCCTCACTGGTCTCCTATGCAGCCAGCCAGGCCACTCTCAATCCCACCATGCCCCACCAATAGCACCTAGTTTATATCTAGAAAGCCAATGAGCAGTGCTGTGATCTTGCCCCAGGCTACATGCTTTCTAGCTGAGAAAGCAAACAGGGCTTTCAGGCCCCACCCCTCCTTGCCTATCACAGCTTCTGTGCTGCTGTCTGCACTTCCCATTCCCTCCACCCCGGATTCTGCCCAGGAAAATTTGCACTTGGTCAAAATTATTACAAAGTTCAGCTGAAAGCGTTCTTCTACCTGTGGTCCTTCCCCAATTCCACCGGCCGCCACACCCATTGACTTCTGTGAGAAAACGTCAGAAATGGCTTCCCTGGGAACCAGGAATGCCTACAGGGCTTTTTCTGTACTTCTTCGACTTTTATATTTTGCTCAGCTCTCTAAATTCTTTTCAGCTCTAGGTAAGGTTAAATCCTTCTTCCATGACCTGGGTTTTCAGGTGCCCCAGTGAGGATGTGAGGATGTGTGTTAGGAGGTGAACTTTCCCCACTCACACGTCGGACACTCACAGTTTTTCAGCTGTTTCACAAAGCGTGCATCAGCAAGCCACTTCTTTCAAAAGGTCTGTGGGCGCTTTCAGTTTTCCTCGTATGCCTGTGCTAGTTCTTGGAGTTCTTGGACTCACTATGTGAGTCTCCACATGTTGTTCTGTTCATCTGAGAGGGCGCTGCAAGTTAGTCCCGCCTCCTGTCTGCCGTTTTTTCAAAAAACAAACACTAATTTGTAGAAATTGTTAATGTTGCTAACACTTTCTTTTTACATTTTAATTATTGACGTATTACCTAAATCCTAATATGCCATTTCCTGTCATCCAGGATGAATTGTCAACTATCTGAGTATCCAAAGTTTGGTGGACTAGAGAATATTTATTTTATACATTCATCTCTGGGGACACCATTTATCTCCCTTCTACAGATCATGCCCCTTCAGATCATATTAGTCTCCAATTCCTACACATTTCCAGCTCAGGAAAAGTGCTCTAAAGTTGGCACTGCTTATTTGTACAAGTCTGCTTTATCAGCAAGTCTATTTCAACACATAATTTTATTTTATTTTTTATTTATTTATTTTGAGACAGAGTCTCACTCTGTTGCCCAGGCTGGAGTGCAATGGTGTGATCTTGGCTCACTGCAACCTCTGCCTCCTGGGTTCAAATTATCCTGCCCCAGCCTCCCAAGTAGCTGGGATTACAGGTGCCTGCCACCACACCAAACTAGCTTTTGTATTTTTAGGAGAGACAGGGTTTCACCATTTTGGTCAAGCTGTTCTCAAACTCCTGATCTCAAGTGATCTGCCTGCCTTGGCCTCCCAAAGTGTTGGTATTACAGGTGTGAGCCACCATGCCCAGCTAACACATAACTTTAAATGTTGGGTCATAAGTGATGCTGATTAAACATTTGAGAAGTAGAATGTAATAGCTATAGGCCATTCAACTCTAGAGTCATACTAACTGTTGAAATATTAATTTTTCAGTTTAATGTAACTCTCAGATTGTAATTATAATATATTAAGATGGGACTCTATTAAGATTATGTACAGGAGAAGAAAAAAGTTATATGCAATACTAGGGAATTATTTCTATATCAGAGCAAATAAAAGACATTATTTTACCTTCTGATGTGTCAGTCTTGTATGTCTTTCAAAGATTTAAAACTGATATTATGATAAATTATTTCTATCAATTTGAAATCTCATAAATGTGTTATTTAAATAAAATTAAAAATAAATAATAAAATTTTAACTATTTGAAAATATAATTGTGTACTTCTTTTTCAAAGCCTTGCTGGTGGGCTGGACTTATTCCTTTCTTCAAAAGATATGTATTAAATTATAGCAAGAAAAAATGTATGCAGTGATACAAAAACAACAAAAATATACAATAAATTAACTACCTGTATTCAAAAGATATCTCACGTGCATATACATAATACATGTATTCATAACTTTGTTCCATTTTCTGTAGCTCTTGAGTCACAAGTAGGAAAGGTTATATTTTCGTACAAACATTTATATTGTCCTGATACTATCAAAATGTATTCATCCTCTTTGGGCCTTGGTAGTTAATGAATAACCCACTTTCAAAACTTCAGAAAACTGAATTTTGAAGATAATTTTTTAAATAATTGTAAAAACTTTGAGTCTTTAATGACAATTTGTTTTTAAATATTTCTTAAAGAAACATTTACTAATTATTCATTCTATTAAACATTAAACATACAGCCTGCAACTTATACCTGAGTCTTTCCATGTTGGCTCTGCCTAACCGAGGACTTTGTAGTTTCCTAGGCAGTAGCAAAGATCAATCATTTTTATTTCTTCAAAATTTATCTTAGGCTAAGCTTCTGGTTTCTGCTGCTCTTTTGCTGTCTATACTTCTTACAGTGCTAAGTTGGATAAGTTCAAAGTATTATATGGTACAAATATTTTTCCGTATGGCGTCTTCTCACCTTCCCTGGAGATAACATATAAATGGCAATTCCAATTTTCACCTAAGACTGATGTAAAACATCACCCCTTTCTTATTATGCTCTCTGACTATTTCCCGGTTTACTGTTTTTCCATTAATCAATTCAGAAGACTTTTTCTTTCGTTTTTATTTTTTCCATATGTGCAAGATCTATCCCTTTATTCAGCCAACCCACTTCTGAGGTTTGCAACATGTGAAGCACTAAGGTAGAGGTGCTGAGTTAAAACAAAAATTAAATAAGACCTAGTGTCAACTTGAAAGAGTAAAACTTGTACTCAAGAAGCTAAAATGTTTTAGACTAACCCATATGAAACCTTTTTGTTACCCCCCCCAAAAAAATGGTATAAAACTGGCACCTTAATGGCACGTCAAAATATATTTTTTCACAAATAATTCCAATATGAGGCATGATCATCAAACTTTTCTTAAACCTAGAATCTCATTAAAATATCTTTGAGATATTCCATAAGCAGATTGGCCCTCAGCCCTTGCTGACAGTTTCAGCAGATCCTTCATGCAGACTTTAAGTTCTGCCTCACATCTCTCTCTAGAGGGGCCTCAATCAAGTAGGGGGTATACCAGAAATGAAAAATACATTCTCCTTCTCATGCCAAATCCATCTCTTTCAAAACTAATTGTCAGTGATTGGATTTCAAGAGCAAATAAGATGTTAGATAGAGTTTAGTGTGTAGATATTTAATAGGGAATGCCCTTGGTGTCAATTCTTATGGAAAGGATGAAAAAAAAAAAGGATTTGGTAGCAAGCAAAATTCAATACAATAGACACTTGACAGCCTGAATCAATCCCACAGGAGTCCTGGACATAGAAGGGCTTCATAGATCTCATGGGAAAACAAACAAACTTTTTTTTAAAAAAAGGAAGGAAAGAAAAATACTTTGAGGAAAAGACACAAATCAGACAACAAAATAAAATTTCCAAAAGTAATCATATCACAAATTAAAATTTATAGCATTCAAAATACAAGAATAGAAGCTATATCAAAGTGAAACAATATTAAAAATTTTGAAATTTTAAATTATAAAAGCAAATTTCTTAAAAAAACTAAGAATTCAAAGACAAAGCTTGGAGATAGACCAAAATGGTGAAATAAGACTTTCCGTTGTTTGTCTCCTAGCAAAAACATCTATTAGAACAACTATCCGTGCATGAAAATACTTTCACAAAAACTAAGGAAACTAGGTTGAAGGTTACAGAACATGGGCATAAAACAGAAATAAGACAGACTAAAGAGAATGAAAAGGACAATTTCATATGACTCATGTCACGCCCTCCCAACACATATGTATGCCTGCATAGCACAGCTATGAGAGAGATAGACTCTGCTTGCGGAAAGGAGACTGAAATAATCACCCAAATTTATCATGGACCCAAGTGCCTGGCCATCCCCTATGACCTGAGACTCCTACACAGCACACAGGAACTTAGCTTCCAGGCTGGCCTCATTTATTTATTGCCTCTCATTCCAAGGCCTCAGACCTACCCCCAGAACCAGGCCAGCCCTTGCAGACCCAGATGAGACAAGCACCCACAGTCCACGAATTCAGGCTCATCCCTGTGACATGCCCCCATTTGTAGTCCCACACTTCAAGCTGACATCCATGTCAGGCTGGACCTTGCAACCTCAAGCTCCAGGTAAGTATGCAGGGACCCAGGTATCAGGCCAACCTTGCAGCCCTAGACTCAGTCCCACCACATCAAAAGGCCAGCTCCTGCGGCCCCAGGCTTCAAGCAGACCCCTGTGACACACCTGTTTGCAAAATCTATGACTCCAGCCCAGCCTCCTACAAACCCAGGTTCCATGCCCAACCCAGTTCCAGGATAACACCTGCAGCTCCATGGACCAAGCTGGCATCCAGAGCCCCAGGACACAGAATAACACAACATCCGGGCAAAACCCTGTAGCCCAACTATGTAGGCAATTCCCCCATGGATCCAAGATCCTGACTGATCCCAGTGAACACTAGCTCCACGCCAACCTGCCAAGAACTCCAACAGTAAGTCCACCCACCCATGAACTCCACCAAATGGCCTAACAAGAATCTCTAGACTGGTTGACTTCTGAAGGGCATCTCCTGCTAAAGCCAGTCTGTGAACACTGAAATAGGTGTCAACTTCTTCAAATGTACAGACACTAATACATAGCCACAAGGAACATGAACAATCAGGAAAATGAGACACCAACCAAGGAACAAAATAAATCACCACTAACTGGACCCGAAAGAAATGGATACTTATGAACTGCCTAAAAAGAATGAAAATAATAATCTCAAAGAAGCTTAGTAAGATGCAAGAGAACACAGATAAACAAATAAATGTAATAATGAAATCAATAAATAAAATTAGAAACTTAAAGAAATAGAAACCATTAAAAAGAACCAAACAGGAATTCTGGAGCTTTAGATGACTTCATGAAACATTCCATAAAGAATTCAACAGCAGACTTAATAAAGTAAAACATGAATTAGTGAGCTTGAAGAAAACTCACTGGAGATCAGCCAATCAGAGAAACAGAGGGCAAAAAGAATGAAAAAGAGGGAATAAAGTCTATGAAAATTATGGGACATCATTAAGTGAATGAATATATACATTATGGAAGATCCAGAAGTGTCAGCAAAATAGAATGAGACAGAAAGATTATTTAGAAAAATAATGATGAAAAAATTCTCAAATCTGAAGAAGGGAATAAACATCCAAATCCATGAATCCCAAAGAACTCTAAATACATTAAGTATATGGAAATCTGCACTAAGACACATTATATTAAAATGCTCAAAATGTCAAAAACAAACCTAAAATTTTGATGGCAGCAAGAGAAAAGCAATTTGTTATGTGCAAAAGAAGCCCAGTTAGACTAACAGGAGATTTATCAGGGTATTATTTCAGGCCAGAAGAGAGTGAGTGATACATTGAAAGTGCTGAAAGGATAAAACCACCAACAAAGAATACTATACTCAGCAAGATGTCCTTCAGAAATAAAGGAGACAATAACTTTTCAGACAAAAAAAAAGCCTAAGTGCTAAAGGGAGTTTTTCAAGTTGAAACAAATGAATGCTACCTAACAACATGAAAATATATGAACATGTAAAGCTCATTGTGAAGGTAAGAATATAATCAAATCCGGAATACTCTCATTCTATAAAGGTGATACACAAATCACATTTAACTCTAGTATGAAGTTAAAAGATAAAAGGATAAATATAACTATAGCTACTATAATTTAGGTTTGGGTACACAAAATATAAAACAATCAAATTGTAACATTAACAACATAAAATGTGAGGGGAGTAGTAAATACAATGTATAGTTTTCGTATGCAGTCAAAGCTAAGTTGTGATCAGCTTAAGCTCATCAGATATAAGATATTTTATGTACACCTCATGGTAAGTACAGACACACACACCCACAACAACAACAACTGCAGCCCTGCAGCAGATACACAAAAGATAAAGAGAAGAAATTAAAGCATGCCACTACAAAAAAATCATTAAATTACATAGGAAGATGATATAATTAGAAGACAACTAAAAAATTGTAGTAGTAAGTCCTTACCTATCAATAAGTACTTAATTATTGACCTTAAAGAGAGCAAGAATGGCTATACTTCTATGAGACAAATTAGACTTTAAGTCAAAAACTGACATAAAACACAAAGAAGGTCATTATATAATGATAAAGAAGCCACTTCAACAAAATGATGTAACAATTATAAATATGTATACACCAATCTTGACACACTTAAATATACATAATGCAAATCTAACAGAACTGAATGAAGAAATAGATAGCAATATAATAATAGTGAGGGACTTCAATACCCCACTTTCAACAATGGACAGATAATTAACACAAAAAATCAGTAAAGAAACAGTAGACATTAACAACACTATAGACTACAGGAACCTCGCAGACATATACAGAATATTTCAACCAACAGCAGCAGTATACTTGAGCAGTATTATTTTTCTTCAAGTGCACATGAAACATTTTCCAAGATAGATTATATGTTAGGCCACCAAACAAGTCTTTAAAAATTCAAGAAGATTGAAATAATATCAAGTGTCTTTTTCAACAGCAATGGTATGCATCCAGAAAACGATAACAGGAAGAAAATTGGAAAATCCACACAAACACGTAGAAATTAAATTACACACTCCTAAGCATCCAATAGGACAAAGAGAAAATCAAAAGAGAAATAGAAACATATCTGGAGACAAATGAAAATGGAAACTACATACCTAAACATATTAGATGCAGCAAAAGCAGTTCTAAGAGAGAAGTTTATAGCAATAAATGCCAATATTAACAAAGAAGAAAGATCTCAAATAAAAATCATAAGTTTACATCTCAAGGAACTAGAACAAAATAACAGATATCAGATCATCAATAAATAAAACAAAAAACTAGAAAAATAATATTATCTATTAATGAAACTGAGTTGATTAAAAATAGAACTTCCATATTAACCAGCAATCTCATTACTGGGTATATATTCAAAGGAAATGAAATCAATACGTCAAAAAACTCTACACTCCTATGACCATGTAGCATTATCTATAATAACCAAGATATGGAATCAACCTGTGTTCATCAACAAATTAATTAATAAGGAAAACATCATAAATATACCCAGTGGAATACTATTGTGCTTAAAACAGAAGAAAATTCTGTCATTTGCAACAACATGGACCAACCTGGAGGACATTAGGTTAAGGGAAAAATTCAGACACAGAAAGACCAGTACCATATGATCTGATTATATGTGGAATCTAAAATAGTCATAGAGCAGAATACAACAGAGTGGTTATGAATGGTTGGATAGTGAAGTGGGTAGATGTTGATCAAATGATTGAAACTTTTAGTTAGACTGAAGGAATTAGTTCAGGAGATTTGTTGTACAATATGGTGATTATAGTTAAAACAATGTATTGATTTCTTGAAAATATTTGAGTATAAATTTTAAAAGTTATCACCCATACAAAAATAATAAGTGTATAGGCAATACATGTTAATGAGCCTGATTTAGCCATTCCACAATATATACATATATTAACCCATCATGTTGTATGCCATAAACATATGCAATTTTTATGAGCCAATTAAAAATAAATTTAAAAAAATACAGTAAGGTCAGAGCTCCTAAAATAAAATACTATCACTAACCAAAGAAAAAAAAATATGGAGAATGTGTTAATTTCCAACCTCTGCTCACAACAAGCAATCTCCCCTCCAAGGCAACCAATCCTGGCTCAGTTGACAAGTCCTCCATGAAGCCTTTGCTGACTGCTTCAGTATGAATATATTCTTCCCACTAAGGATTATATATTCAGATTGATGATAAGGATAAGTGGTATAAACTCAAATGAATGAAAATCAAAATATGGCCCTTAAAATTTGTTTATTAATCAGTTTTTGGCTTATTCTCCAGGTCTCAAAGGATATGTCTAATTAATCCAATTTAGTATGTGTGTAATGTTCAGAAGATTAAGTCTCTTAGGCTATACTTGGATGTCAATGCCAAATAAATCCTCTTAGAATTATTTTGAACAGTTGGGTCATTCTCTACAATGACATAAATATTAACATTGATCTCATTGTACATATAGTCTCCTAAATGATCAAAAAGATAGTTTAATTGCTGCATCTAATTTAAAAACTAATACCAGGCAACCAGATGGTCTCTATAAAACTCGTATCAGGAAAATCGAGGTGAGAATTTAACAGTTATTATTGCTTAAAAAAAATTGATATCCTGAAACATTTTTTTCTTTGAATTATTTATGGTTTTCTTTTTCCTTACATTTCTAATTTTTCCATTTTTTAAGATTCTTATATTCTTTTTCTAAATCTGAAGTCTATTGTGTAAACTCTAGACAATTTACTATAATTCATTTGTATCACTTATAAATTCAAGAGGAGCCTACATTGATTCAAAAATAAATAAGAGCACACTTTTGTAGTAATAACAGAATGCATTAGAGAAGATGTTTAAACTTTTAAAAATGAGGTAACCTCTACAATGAAATAGTGTTGAAAATGTATTGTGCATTCCCTATGTGTTAAAAAAACATATGAGCAAGGACTATAATTTCAAACAATCTTTTAAACCCCTGATGTAATTTTAGGGAGTATTCTTGTTTCTCTTTTGATTCTTAGAGAAATCAAATACCAATATAAACCTTATAACTGTTTAATTTACTATAATCAACCGAGAAAACTGAAGGAAATCTTTTTATGTAACTTTAAACTGGCAAGGGTAACTAGTTAAGGAAAAGTATTCAAATTATATTTATATACATTTCAAAGTTCATTTTAAAATATTGTTTCTAAAGATATCATTCCCCCAAATAATCTGATATTTAAAAGTCAGCAATATTTTCAGGAAACTAAAATAGAAGAGGTCTTTCTATGTCTCTCCAAAACATTTTCTCTGTTCCTGAAATTTGGTGTGTACTTGTGGTCACTTACTATCCAGAAAATTATCAATCTGTAAATGTCTAGAACAGTCTCAACTACCTTTTAAAGAAAGTAACATAAAACAGGCATTCAACACCAGTGCATGCATACATGTTTCCAAAAGCAACTATAATAAATGAAGGTAGATTGAAATAAAACACGCCCCAACAGATTAGAACTCCATATTTAAGGACCTACCTAAGGGGTTAGTAACGGAAGTTTTAAAAATATCCTCAAATTTTAACAAATGTGATCTAGAATCTATTCCAAATAGAATCTAGGAGTGCCATAAAATCATGATGTTCAAAAGAGCAAAAGTTGACACTAAGGTGAGACGGCTTTCATAGGCAAAGGATCGTAAGAATGCATTACCACAGATGTGAGCACAGCCCTGAATGTTTTGAGATACATGCAAGACTGTCAGCAAATAATTATTGTAACTACCAATGCCATCGTCATGAGAATGAAGCAGGTACTTGTTCAGTAAGTGCATTGTGATGTTCTCCACTGTAGATTTCTAAAGTGCAGAAAACATTAGTTGAATCCCCAGTGATTTTTATGGATTTATCGAAGTATAAAACATAGCAGTTCTAAGGGTACTTAATTTTATGTAATTAATAAAGATTGTTTTCTGAATATGAGGAATAGTTATCATAGAAAATTTAAAATAGAGAAAAATATAAAGAGGAAAAAATGACCAATAATTTTTATACATAGCAAAAACTAGTAAAAACATTTTGATGTGCTTCTCTACTACCTTCTGTTACATTTACATGTAAATACTTATTTGGTAATTCAGGCTATATACTGCATGTAAAACCTTTTATTTTGCTTTTATTCAATATTTTGTGTCTGTTTTATTATAATAAATATTCTAGCTAAACACCATTTAAAATATTTGAACATTTATACGGATGATTCACATTTATTTAATCATCCTGGTTAACTAAACGGTTACCATTTAGGTGTTTAAATTTTTCACTATTATGAATACGATTACAATGAACATCATTATATGTACATATTTTCTGAAGTTTTAGTTGTTTCTTTTTGACAGATTCATTTTTACTGGTTAAAAGGTATGAACCTTAAAAGTTGTTAAATCTATTATCAAATTATTTTCTAATGATTACACCAATTTATACATGTACCAGGAATGCAATTAGGTTGCCATTTTACTCTATCCTAGATAACACTCAATATTGTCAGTTTTTTTTAAATCTTATTTTCATAGACGAAATAAATACAGCTTCACAGGTGTTTTTGAAGGATGTTTCTCTGATTAGTAATAAAATCAAATATTTTTAATTTATTAAAAAAGGTTTTTTTCTGGCGGGGCACTGTGGCTCATGCCTGTATTCCCAGCACTTTGGGAAGCCGAGGCGGGCGGATCACGAGGTCAGGAGATCTAGACCATCCTGGAAAACAGAGTGAAACCCCGTCTCTACTAGAAATACAAAAAATTAACCGGGCATGGTGGTGGGCGCCTGTAGTCCCAGCTACTGGGGAGGCTGAGGCAGGAGAATGGCGTGAACCCGGGAGGCGGAGCTTGCAGTAAGCTGAGATCCGGCCACTGCACTCCAGCCTGGGTGACAGAGCGAGACTCCGTCTCAGAAAAAAAAAAGAAAGAAAAAGAAAAAAGGTTTTTTCTTTGAGATTTTTCTATTCCTGAGCTTTACCGATTTTCTAGTAATTATTCGTAGTCATTTGTATGAGATTTTTATAGAACAAAGGTACAGAAACTTTATCAAATTTGCTGCAGATAATCTCCCAGTTTGTGTTTGACATTTTATTTTATTCATAATTTTTCGATATGTAGTTAGACAATTGAATGCATTAGGATTTCTCCAATTGCTTTTAATAGCGTTAATTTCTTTATGCACATAAGTAGTTTTACTCACAGTATCATTAGTAACATGGGAGGCTTTTTTGTTTTGGTTTGGTTTGAGACAGGGCCTGGCTGTGTCACCCAGATTGGAGTGCAGTGATGCTATCATGGCTCACTGCAGCCGCCATCACTCAGGCACAATGAATCCTCTCACCTCAGCTTACCCAGTAGCTGGCACTACAGAAGCATATCACCATGCCCTGGTAATTTTATATACTTTTTTTCTCTCTCTCTCTTTTTTTTTTTTTTGTAGAGACAGGGCCTCATTATGTTGCCCAGGCTGGTCTGGAACGCCTGGATTCAAGTGATCCTCCCTCCTCAGCCTCCCAAAATGCTGGGATTACAGGCATAAGTCAGCCACTGTACTGGCCCGACTTTTTAAATACAGCCTTTTGTTACTTGTCCCACCTTCCATCCATAACACTTTTACTCCCCAACTCCCAGGAATATAAGTATCTTGTAAATATTCCCCTTTCCCCCAGAGCATCTTATTTTTAAGTGTATATTCCACTAGTATTGAAGATAGTAATTTGCTAGAAATAGGCAGATGAAAATAGTATTTTAAAAAAATTGGGGTAAATTATACACAACATGAAATGTATCATTTTAGTCAGATTTCAGTGTATAGTTCAGTGGTATTAAGTGCATTAATATTGTTGTGCAATGATCACCATCATTTATCTCTAGAACTTTTTCATCTTTTTTTTCATCTTCCTAAACAGAAACACTGTACCCATTAAACAACAGCTCCCTGTAGAGCCCTTCCCCTGGCAACTACCATTCAACTTTCTGTCTCTATAAATTTGACTGCTCTAGCTTTCTCATGTAACTGTAAGCATACAGTATTTGTCCTTTTGTGTCTGGCTTTCAGTCAGCATTATGTCCTCAAGGTTAATCCATGTTGTAACATGTATGAGAATTTCAATCCTTTTTAAGACTGAATAATATTCCACCACAATTTATTTATCCATTCATTTGTCCACGAACATTTGGTTGTTTTTACCTTTTGGCTACTGAGAGTAATGCTGCTGTTAACATTAGTGTACAAAAATAGTCTTTTAAACACATTGTTAATCACTACATATACAAACATTGAAATTGTGAACACTGGTACCAATTACTGGCACTTAAATTATGAATCAGCTTTACCTATCCTATATAGGGAAGTTTTGTGCTCTGCGTATTTCTCTCAAGACCTCAAAAGCCATCTTTGTGCACCCAATCAGATTTTTTTTTTTCCAAAATATGCTAGAAACATGTTCAACCATTAGCCACAAATATAGTAGCCTCAGGAGATTCATTCTCACCGTGCATTGGGCACGCACCAAATTCCAAGCAACATGAGGAAGCATTGTGGAAGATGTTCTCCTTCTTTTAAGCCAAAGAGACCTCAATAATTGTGGCATATTATAAATTAGTGTCTTATGTATCCACCTTTTTTTTCAGAGAGGTCAGGAATGGCTGAAGAAAATCATACCATGAAAGATGAGTTTATCCTCATGGGATTTACAGATCACCCAGAGCTGAAGACTCTGCTGTTTGTGGTGTTCTTTGCCAT
>NW_022322769.1:0-26082 GCF_002776525.5 Piliocolobus tephrosceles
ATGGCAAAGAACACCACAAACAGCAGAGTCTTCAGCTCTGGGTGATCTGTAAATCCCATGAGGATAAACTCATCTTTCATGGTATGATTTTCTTCAGCCATTCCTGACCTCTCTGAAAAAAAAGGTGGATACATAAGACACTAATTTATAATATGCCACAATTATTGAGGTCTCTTTGGCTTAAAAGAAGGAGAACATCTTCCACAATGCTTCCTCATGTTGCTTGGAATTTGGTGCGTGCCCAATGCACGGTGAGAATGAATCTCCTGAGGCTACTATATTTGTGGCTAATGGTTGAACATGTTTCTAGCATATTTTGGAAAAAAAAAAATCTGATTGGGTGCACAAAGATGGCTTTTGAGGTCTTGAGAGAAATACGCAGAGCACAAAACTTCCCTATATAGGATAGGTAAAGCTGATTCATAATTTAAGTGCCAGTAATTGGTACCAGTGTTCACAATTTCAATGTTTGTATATGTAGTGATTAACAATGTGTTTAAAAGACTATTTTTGTACACTAATGTTAACAGCAGCATTACTCTCAGTAGCCAAAAGGTAAAAACAACCAAATGTTCGTGGACAAATGAATGGATAAATAAATTGTGGTGGAATATTATTCAGTCTTAAAAAGGATTGAAATTCTCATACATGTTACAACATGGATTAACCTTGAGGACATAATGCTGACTGAAAGCCAGACACAAAAGGACAAATACTGTATGCTTACAGTTACATGAGAAAGCTAGAGCAGTCAAATTTATAGAGACAGAAAGTTGAATGGTAGTTGCCAGGGGAAGGGCTCTACAGGGAGCTGTTGTTTAATGGGTACAGTGTTTCTGTTTAGGAAGATGAAAAAAAAGATGAAAAAGTTCTAGAGATAAATGATGGTGATCATTGCACAACAATATTAATGCACTTAATACCACTGAACTATACACTGAAATCTGACTAAAATGATACATTTCATGTTGTGTATAATTTACCCCAATTTTTTTAAAATACTATTTTCATCTGCCTATTTCTAGCAAATTACTATCTTCAATACTAGTGGAATATACACTTAAAAATAAGATGCTCTGGGGGAAAGGGGAATATTTACAAGATACTTATATTCCTGGGAGTTGGGGAGTAAAAGTGTTATGGATGGAAGGTGGGACAAGTAACAAAAGGCTGTATTTAAAAAGTCGGGCCAGTACAGTGGCTGACTTATGCCTGTAATCCCAGCATTTTGGGAGGCTGAGGAGGGAGGATCACTTGAATCCAGGCGTTCCAGACCAGCCTGGGCAACATAATGAGGCCCTGTCTCTACAAAAAAAAAAAAAAGAGAGAGAGAGAAAAAAAGTATATAAAATTACCAGGGCATGGTGATATGCTTCTGTAGTGCCAGCTACTGGGTAAGCTGAGGTGAGAGGATTCATTGTGCCTGAGTGATGGCGGCTGCAGTGAGCCATGATAGCATCACTGCACTCCAATCTGGGTGACACAGCCAGGCCCTGTCTCAAACCAAACCAAAACAAAAAAGCCTCCCATGTTACTAATGATACTGTGAGTAAAACTACTTATGTGCATAAAGAAATTAACGCTATTAAAAGCAATTGGAGAAATCCTAATGCATTCAATTGTCTAACTACATATCGAAAAATTATGAATAAAATAAAATGTCAAACACAAACTGGGAGATTATCTGCAGCAAATTTGATAAAGTTTCTGTACCTTTGTTCTATAAAAATCTCATACAAATGACTACGAATAATTACTAGAAAATCGGTAAAGCTCAGGAATAGAAAAATCTCAAAGAAAAAACCTTTTTTCTTTTTCTTTCTTTTTTTTTTCTGAGACGGAGTCTCGCTCTGTCACCCAGGCTGGAGTGCAGTGGCCGGATCTCAGCTTACTGCAAGCTCCGCCTCCCGGGTTCACGCCATTCTCCTGCCTCAGCCTCCCCAGTAGCTGGGACTACAGGCGCCCACCACCATGCCCGGTTAATTTTTTGTATTTCTAGTAGAGACGGGGTTTCACTCTGTTTTCCAGGATGGTCTAGATCTCCTGACCTCGTGATCCGCCCGCCTCGGCTTCCCAAAGTGCTGGGAATACAGGCATGAGCCACAGTGCCCCGCCAGAAAAAAACCTTTTTTAATAAATTAAAAATATTTGATTTTATTACTAATCAGAGAAACATCCTTCAAAAACACCTGTGAAGCTGTATTTATTTCGTCTATGAAAATAAGATTTAAAAAAAACTGACAATATTGAGTGTTATCTAGGATAGAGTAAAATGGCAACCTAATTGCATTCCTGGTACATGTATAAATTGGTGTAATCATTAGAAAATAATTTGATAATAGATTTAACAACTTTTAAGGTTCATACCTTTTAACCAGTAAAAATGAATCTGTCAAAAAGAAACAACTAAAACTTCAGAAAATATGTACATATAATGATGTTCATTGTAATCGTATTCATAATAGTGAAAAATTTAAACACCTAAATGGTAACCGTTTAGTTAACCAGGATGATTAAATAAATGTGAATCATCCGTATAAATGTTCAAATATTTTAAATGGTGTTTAGCTAGAATATTTATTATAATAAAACAGACACAAAATATTGAATAAAAGCAAAATAAAAGGTTTTACATGCAGTATATAGCCTGAATTACCAAATAAGTATTTACATGTAAATGTAACAGAAGGTAGTAGAGAAGCACATCAAAATGTTTTTACTAGTTTTTGCTATGTATAAAAATTATTGGTCATTTTTTCCTCTTTATATTTTTCTCTATTTTAAATTTTCTATGATAACTATTCCTCATATTCAGAAAACAATCTTTATTAATTACATAAAATTAAGTACCCTTAGAACTGCTATGTTTTATACTTCGATAAATCCATAAAAATCACTGGGGATTCAACTAATGTTTTCTGCACTTTAGAAATCTACAGTGGAGAACATCACAATGCACTTACTGAACAAGTACCTGCTTCATTCTCATGACGATGGCATTGGTAGTTACAATAATTATTTGCTGACAGTCTTGCATGTATCTCAAAACATTCAGGGCTGTGCTCACATCTGTGGTAATGCATTCTTACGATCCTTTGCCTATGAAAGCCGTCTCACCTTAGTGTCAACTTTTGCTCTTTTGAACATCATGATTTTATGGCACTCCTAGATTCTATTTGGAATAGATTCTAGATCACATTTGTTAAAATTTGAGGATATTTTTAAAACTTCCGTTACTAACCCCTTAGGTAGGTCCTTAAATATGGAGTTCTAATCTGTTGGGGCGTGTTTTATTTCAATCTACCTTCATTTATTATAGTTGCTTTTGGAAACATGTATGCATGCACTGGTGTTGAATGCCTGTTTTATGTTACTTTCTTTAAAAGGTAGTTGAGACTGTTCTAGACATTTACAGATTGATAATTTTCTGGATAGTAAGTGACCACAAGTACACACCAAATTTCAGGAACAGAGAAAATGTTTTGGAGAGACATAGAAAGACCTCTTCTATTTTAGTTTCCTGAAAATATTGCTGACTTTTAAATATCAGATTATTTGGGGGAATGATATCTTTAGAAACAATATTTTAAAATGAACTTTGAAATGTATATAAATATAATTTGAATACTTTTCCTTAACTAGTTACCCTTGCCAGTTTAAAGTTACATAAAAAGATTTCCTTCAGTTTTCTCGGTTGATTATAGTAAATTAAACAGTTATAAGGTTTATATTGGTATTTGATTTCTCTAAGAATCAAAAGAGAAACAAGAATACTCCCTAAAATTACATCAGGGGTTTAAAAGATTGTTTGAAATTATAGTCCTTGCTCATATGTTTTTTTAACACATAGGGAATGCACAATACATTTTCAACACTATTTCATTGTAGAGGTTACCTCATTTTTAAAAGTTTAAACATCTTCTCTAATGCATTCTGTTATTACTACAAAAGTGTGCTCTTATTTATTTTTGAATCAATGTAGGCTCCTCTTGAATTTATAAGTGATACAAATGAATTATAGTAAATTGTCTAGAGTTTACACAATAGACTTCAGATTTAGAAAAAGAATATAAGAATCTTAAAAAATGGAAAAATTAGAAATGTAAGGAAAAAGAAAACCATAAATAATTCAAAGAAAAAAATGTTTCAGGATATCAATTTTTTTTAAGCAATAATAACTGTTAAATTCTCACCTCGATTTTCCTGATACGAGTTTTATAGAGACCATCTGGTTGCCTGGTATTAGTTTTTAAATTAGATGCAGCAATTAAACTATCTTTTTGATCATTTAGGAGACTATATGTACAATGAGATCAATGTTAATATTTATGTCATTGTAGAGAATGACCCAACTGTTCAAAATAATTCTAAGAGGATTTATTTGGCATTGACATCCAAGTATAGCCTAAGAGACTTAATCTTCTGAACATTACACACATACTAAATTGGATTAATTAGACATATCCTTTGAGACCTGGAGAATAAGCCAAAAACTGATTAATAAACAAATTTTAAGGGCCATATTTTGATTTTCATTCATTTGAGTTTATACCACTTATCCTTATCATCAATCTGAATATATAATCCTTAGTGGGAAGAATATATTCATACTGAAGCAGTCAGCAAAGGCTTCATGGAGGACTTGTCAACTGAGCCAGGATTGGTTGCCTTGGAGGGGAGATTGCTTGTTGTGAGCAGAGGTTGGAAATTAACACATTCTCCATATTTTTTTTTCTTTGGTTAGTGATAGTATTTTATTTTAGGAGCTCTGACCTTACTGTATTTTTTTAAATTTATTTTTAATTGGCTCATAAAAATTGCATATGTTTATGGCATACAACATGATGGGTTAATATATGTATATATTGTGGAATGGCTAAATCAGGCTCATTAACATGTATTGCCTATACACTTATTATTTTTGTATGGGTGATAACTTTTAAAATTTATACTCAAATATTTTCAAGAAATCAATACATTGTTTTAACTATAATCACCATATTGTACAACAAATCTCCTGAACTAATTCCTTCAGTCTAACTAAAAGTTTCAATCATTTGATCAACATCTACCCACTTCACTATCCAACCATTCATAACCACTCTGTTGTATTCTGCTCTATGACTATTTTAGATTCCACATATAATCAGATCATATGGTACTGGTCTTTCTGTGTCTGAATTTTTCCCTTAACCTAATGTCCTCCAGGTTGGTCCATGTTGTTGCAAATGACAGAATTTTCTTCTGTTTTAAGCACAATAGTATTCCACTGGGTATATTTATGATGTTTTCCTTATTAATTAATTTGTTGATGAACACAGGTTGATTCCATATCTTGGTTATTATAGATAATGCTACATGGTCATAGGAGTGTAGAGTTTTTTGACGTATTGATTTCATTTCCTTTGAATATATACCCAGTAATGAGATTGCTGGTTAATATGGAAGTTCTATTTTTAATCAACTCAGTTTCATTAATAGATAATATTATTTTTCTAGTTTTTTGTTTTATTTATTGATGATCTGATATCTGTTATTTTGTTCTAGTTCCTTGAGATGTAAACTTATGATTTTTATTTGAGATCTTTCTTCTTTGTTAATATTGGCATTTATTGCTATAAACTTCTCTCTTAGAACTGCTTTTGCTGCATCTAATATGTTTAGGTATGTAGTTTCCATTTTCATTTGTCTCCAGATATGTTTCTATTTCTCTTTTGATTTTCTCTTTGTCCTATTGGATGCTTAGGAGTGTGTAATTTAATTTCTACGTGTTTGTGTGGATTTTCCAATTTTCTTCCTGTTATCGTTTTCTGGATGCATACCATTGCTGTTGAAAAAGACACTTGATATTATTTCAATCTTCTTGAATTTTTAAAGACTTGTTTGGTGGCCTAACATATAATCTATCTTGGAAAATGTTTCATGTGCACTTGAAGAAAAATAATACTGCTCAAGTATACTGCTGCTGTTGGTTGAAATATTCTGTATATGTCTGCGAGGTTCCTGTAGTCTATAGTGTTGTTAATGTCTACTGTTTCTTTACTGATTTTTTGTGTTAATTATCTGTCCATTGTTGAAAGTGGGGTATTGAAGTCCCTCACTATTATTATATTGCTATCTATTTCTTCATTCAGTTCTGTTAGATTTGCATTATGTATATTTAAGTGTGTCAAGATTGGTGTATACATATTTATAATTGTTACATCATTTTGTTGAAGTGGCTTCTTTATCATTATATAATGACCTTCTTTGTGTTTTATGTCAGTTTTTGACTTAAAGTCTAATTTGTCTCATAGAAGTATAGCCATTCTTGCTCTCTTTAAGGTCAATAATTAAGTACTTATTGATAGGTAAGGACTTACTACTACAATTTTTTAGTTGTCTTCTAATTATATCATCTTCCTATGTAATTTAATGATTTTTTTGTAGTGGCATGCTTTAATTTCTTCTCTTTATCTTTTGTGTATCTGCTGCAGGGCTGCAGTTGTTGTTGTTGTGGGTGTGTGTGTCTGTACTTACCATGAGGTGTACATAAAATATCTTATATCTGATGAGCTTAAGCTGATCACAACTTAGCTTTGACTGCATACGAAAACTATACATTGTATTTACTACTCCCCTCACATTTTATGTTGTTAATGTTACAATTTGATTGTTTTATATTTTGTGTACCCAAACCTAAATTATAGTAGCTATAGTTATATTTATCCTTTTATCTTTTAACTTCATACTAGAGTTAAATGTGATTTGTGTATCACCTTTATAGAATGAGAGTATTCCGGATTTGATTATATTCTTACCTTCACAATGAGCTTTACATGTTCATATATTTTCATGTTGTTAGGTAGCATTCATTTGTTTCAACTTGAAAAACTCCCTTTAGCACTTAGGCTTTTTTTTTGTCTGAAAAGTTATTGTCTCCTTTATTTCTGAAGGACATCTTGCTGAGTATAGTATTCTTTGTTGGTGGTTTTATCCTTTCAGCACTTTCAATGTATCACTCACTCTCTTCTGGCCTGAAATAATACCCTGATAAATCTCCTGTTAGTCTAACTGGGCTTCTTTTGCACATAACAAATTGCTTTTCTCTTGCTGCCATCAAAATTTTAGGTTTGTTTTTGACATTTTGAGCATTTTAATATAATGTGTCTTAGTGCAGATTTCCATATACTTAATGTATTTAGAGTTCTTTGGGATTCATGGATTTGGATGTTTATTCCCTTCTTCAGATTTGAGAATTTTTTCATCATTATTTTTCTAAATAATCTTTCTGTCTCATTCTATTTTGCTGACACTTCTGGATCTTCCATAATGTATATATTCATTCACTTAATGATGTCCCATAATTTTCATAGACTTTATTCCCTCTTTTTCATTCTTTTTGCCCTCTGTTTCTCTGATTGGCTGATCTCCAGTGAGTTTTCTTCAAGCTCACTAATTCATGTTTTACTTTATTAAGTCTGCTGTTGAATTCTTTATGGAATGTTTCATGAAGTCATCTAAAGCTCCAGAATTCCTGTTTGGTTCTTTTTAATGGTTTCTATTTCTTTAAGTTTCTAATTTTATTTATTGATTTCATTATTACATTTATTTGTTTATCTGTGTTCTCTTGCATCTTACTAAGCTTCTTTGAGATTATTATTTTCATTCTTTTTAGGCAGTTCATAAGTATCCATTTCTTTCGGGTCCAGTTAGTGGTGATTTATTTTGTTCCTTGGTTGGTGTCTCATTTTCCTGATTGTTCATGTTCCTTGTGGCTATGTATTAGTGTCTGTACATTTGAAGAAGTTGACACCTATTTCAGTGTTCACAGACTGGCTTTAGCAGGAGATGCCCTTCAGAAGTCAACCAGTCTAGAGATTCTTGTTAGGCCATTTGGTGGAGTTCATGGGTGGGTGGACTTACTGTTGGAGTTCTTGGCAGGTTGGCGTGGAGCTAGTGTTCACTGGGATCAGTCAGGATCTTGGATCCATGGGGGAATTGCCTACATAGTTGGGCTACAGGGTTTTGCCCGGATGTTGTGTTATTCTGTGTCCTGGGGCTCTGGATGCCAGCTTGGTCCATGGAGCTGCAGGTGTTATCCTGGAACTGGGTTGGGCATGGAACCTGGGTTTGTAGGAGGCTGGGCTGGAGTCATAGATTTTGCAAACAGGTGTGTCACAGGGGTCTGCTTGAAGCCTGGGGCCGCAGGAGCTGGCCTTTTGATGTGGTGGGACTGAGTCTAGGGCTGCAAGGTTGGCCTGATACCTGGGTCCCTGCATACTTACCTGGAGCTTGAGGTTGCAAGGTCCAGCCTGACATGGATGTCAGCTTGAAGTGTGGGACTACAAATGGGGGCATGTCACAGGGATGAGCCTGAATTCGTGGACTGTGGGTGCTTGTCTCATCTGGGTCTGCAAGGGCTGGCCTGGTTCTGGGGGTAGGTCTGAGGCCTTGGAATGAGAGGCAATAAATAAATGAGGCCAGCCTGGAAGCTAAGTTCCTGTGTGCTGTGTAGGAGTCTCAGGTCATAGGGGATGGCCAGGCACTTGGGTCCATGATAAATTTGGGTGATTATTTCAGTCTCCTTTCCGCAAGCAGAGTCTATCTCTCTCATAGCTGTGCTATGCAGGCATACATATGTGTTGGGAGGGCGTGACATGAGTCATATGAAATTGTCCTTTTCATTCTCTTTAGTCTGTCTTATTTCTGTTTTATGCCCATGTTCTGTAACCTTCAACCTAGTTTCCTTAGTTTTTGTGAAAGTATTTTCATGCACGGATAGTTGTTCTAATAGATGTTTTTGCTAGGAGACAAACAACGGAAAGTCTTATTTCACCATTTTGGTCTATCTCCAAGCTTTGTCTTTGAATTCTTAGTTTTTTTAAGAAATTTGCTTTTATAATTTAAAATTTCAAAATTTTTAATATTGTTTCACTTTGATATAGCTTCTATTCTTGTATTTTGAATGCTATAAATTTTAATTTGTGATATGATTACTTTTGGAAATTTTATTTTGTTGTCTGATTTGTGTCTTTTCCTCAAAGTATTTTTCTTTCCTTCCTTTTTTTAAAAAAAAGTTTGTTTGTTTTCCCATGAGATCTATGAAGCCCTTCTATGTCCAGGACTCCTGTGGGATTGATTCAGGCTGTCAAGTGTCTATTGTATTGAATTTTGCTTGCTACCAAATCCTTTTTTTTTTTCATCCTTTCCATAAGAATTGACACCAAGGGCATTCCCTATTAAATATCTACACACTAAACTCTATCTAACATCTTATTTGCTCTTGAAATCCAATCACTGACAATTAGTTTTGAAAGAGATGGATTTGGCATGAGAAGGAGAATGTATTTTTCATTTCTGGTATACCCCCTACTTGATTGAGGCCCCTCTAGAGAGAGATGTGAGGCAGAACTTAAAGTCTGCATGAAGGATCTGCTGAAACTGTCAGCAAGGGCTGAGGGCCAATCTGCTTATGGAATATCTCAAAGATATTTTAATGAGATTCTAGGTTTAAGAAAAGTTTGATGATCATGCCTCATATTGGAATTATTTGTGAAAAAATATATTTTGACGTGCCATTAAGGTGCCAGTTTTATACCATTTTTTTGGGGGGGGTAACAAAAAGGTTTCATATGGGTTAGTCTAAAACATTTTAGCTTCTTGAGTACAAGTTTTACTCTTTCAAGTTGACACTAGGTCTTATTTAATTTTTGTTTTAACTCAGCACCTCTACCTTAGTGCTTCACATGTTGCAAACCTCAGAAGTGGGTTGGCTGAATAAAGGGATAGATCTTGCACATATGGAAAAAATAAAAACGAAAGAAAAAGTCTTCTGAATTGATTAATGGAAAAACAGTAAACCGGGAAATAGTCAGAGAGCATAATAAGAAAGGGGTGATGTTTTACATCAGTCTTAGGTGAAAATTGGAATTGCCATTTATATGTTATCTCCAGGGAAGGTGAGAAGACGCCATACGGAAAAATATTTGTACCATATAATACTTTGAACTTATCCAACTTAGCACTGTAAGAAGTATAGACAGCAAAAGAGCAGCAGAAACCAGAAGCTTAGCCTAAGATAAATTTTGAAGAAATAAAAATGATTGATCTTTGCTACTGCCTAGGAAACTACAAAGTCCTCGGTTAGGCAGAGCCAACATGGAAAGACTCAGGTATAAGTTGCAGGCTGTATGTTTAATGTTTAATAGAATGAATAATTAGTAAATGTTTCTTTAAGAAATATTTAAAAACAAATTGTCATTAAAGACTCAAAGTTTTTACAATTATTTAAAAAATTATCTTCAAAATTCAGTTTTCTGAAGTTTTGAAAGTGGGTTATTCATTAACTACCAAGGCCCAAAGAGGATGAATACATTTTGATAGTATCAGGACAATATAAATGTTTGTACGAAAATATAACCTTTCCTACTTGTGACTCAAGAGCTACAGAAAATGGAACAAAGTTATGAATACATGTATTATGTATATGCACGTGAGATATCTTTTGAATACAGGTAGTTAATTTATTGTATATTTTTGTTGTTTTTGTATCACTGCATACATTTTTTCTTGCTATAATTTAATACATATCTTTTGAAGAAAGGAATAAGTCCAGCCCACCAGCAAGGCTTTGAAAAAGAAGTACACAATTATATTTTCAAATAGTTAAAATTTTATTATTTATTTTTAATTTTATTTAAATAACACATTTATGAGATTTCAAATTGATAGAAATAATTTATCATAATATCAGTTTTAAATCTTTGAAAGACATACAAGACTGACACATCAGAAGGTAAAATAATGTCTTTTATTTGCTCTGATATAGAAATAATTCCCTAGTATTGCATATAACTTTTTTCTTCTCCTGTACATAATCTTAATAGAGTCCCATCTTAATATATTATAATTACAATCTGAGAGTTACATTAAACTGAAAAATTAATATTTCAACAGTTAGTATGACTCTAGAGTTGAATGGCCTATAGCTATTACATTCTACTTCTCAAATGTTTAATCAGCATCACTTATGACCCAACATTTAAAGTTATGTGTTAGCTGGGCATGGTGGCTCACACCTGTAATACCAACACTTTGGGAGGCCAAGGCAGGCAGATCACTTGAGATCAGGAGTTTGAGAACAGCTTGACCAAAATGGTGAAACCCTGTCTCTCCTAAAAATACAAAAGCTAGTTTGGTGTGGTGGCAGGCACCTGTAATCCCAGCTACTTGGGAGGCTGGGGCAGGATAATTTGAACCCAGGAGGCAGAGGTTGCAGTGAGCCAAGATCACACCATTGCACTCCAGCCTGGGCAACAGAGTGAGACTCTGTCTCAAAATAAATAAATAAAAAATAAAATAAAATTATGTGTTGAAATAGACTTGCTGATAAAGCAGACTTGTACAAATAAGCAGTGCCAACTTTAGAGCACTTTTCCTGAGCTGGAAATGTGTAGGAATTGGAGACTAATATGATCTGAAGGGGCATGATCTGTAGAAGGGAGATAAATGGTGTCCCCAGAGATGAATGTATAAAATAAATATTCTCTAGTCCACCAAACTTTGGATACTCAGATAGTTGACAATTCATCCTGGATGACAGGAAATGGCATATTAGGATTTAGGTAATACGTCAATAATTAAAATGTAAAAAGAAAGTGTTAGCAACATTAACAATTTCTACAAATTAGTGTTTGTTTTTTGAAAAAACGGCAGACAGGAGGCGGGACTAACTTGCAGCGCCCTCTCAGATGAACAGAACAACATGTGGAGACTCACATAGTGAGTCCAAGAACTCCAAGAACTAGCACAGGCATACGAGGAAAACTGAAAGCGCCCACAGACCTTTTGAAAGAAGTGGCTTGCTGATGCACGCTTTGTGAAACAGCTGAAAAACTGTGAGTGTCCGACGTGTGAGTGGGGAAAGTTCACCTCCTAACACACATCCTCACATCCTCACTGGGGCACCTGAAAACCCAGGTCATGGAAGAAGGATTTAACCTTACCTAGAGCTGAAAAGAATTTAGAGAGCTGAGCAAAATATAAAAGTCGAAGAAGTACAGAAAAAGCCCTGTAGGCATTCCTGGTTCCCAGGGAAGCCATTTCTGACGTTTTCTCACAGAAGTCAATGGGTGTGGCGGCCGGTGGAATTGGGGAAGGACCACAGGTAGAAGAACGCTTTCAGCTGAACTTTGTAATAATTTTGACCAAGTGCAAATTTTCCTGGGCAGAATCCGGGGTGGAGGGAATGGGAAGTGCAGACAGCAGCACAGAAGCTGTGATAGGCAAGGAGGGGTGGGGCCTGAAAGCCCTGTTTGCTTTCTCAGCTAGAAAGCATGTAGCCTGGGGCAAGATCACAGCACTGCTCATTGGCTTTCTAGATATAAACTAGGTGCTATTGGTGGGGCATGGTGGGATTGAGAGTGGCCTGGCTGGCTGCATAGGAGACCAGTGAGGCTTGTCATTGCCAGCTTTTCCGCACTTCCCAGGGAACCCGTATGATGCAACAGAGGCAGCCATTATGCTCCTGGGAGCATAGCTCCATTGGCCTGAGAACCACACCCCCATCACCCACAGCAGCTGCAGCAAGCCCCGCCCAAGGAGAGTCTGAGCTGAGACACCCCTAACCCTACCCCGACCTGATGGTCTTTCTCTACCCACTCTGATAGCCAGAGAAAAAAGATACAATCATTTGAGAGCTCCATGGCCCCGCCCGTCACTTGAGAAATTCAAATACTTTTCCAAGTGACATCACAGCAAGCTTGTATCTCCCCTATACTACTGTAGCTGATGCTGTCTTGAAAGTGCTGTCTCCTGACTGGAGGCCTACAAACTCAAGCCATTATAGCAACTCATAAAAGAAAAACCCTGCTCAAGAAAGGAGAAAACAACAGCTAATTCCACCACTGAAACATCCTGGCTAACCATAGGTGTTGTGTCTGTCCAGATGACAACTTCACTGCTAGCACAACCAACATTCAAGAAAATCAGCACACTAAAAACTACAACCATGGACCCTCAAAGAGTCTACTTTAGTCCCCTGCTACCACCACAGGAGCAGGTGCTAGTATCCACAGCTGAGAGACTTAAAGATGGATCACATGACAAGACTCCTTGCAGACTCTCTTCAGTACCGGCCCAGAGCTCAGTAGCGCTGCTGGGTGGCTAGACCCAGAAGAACAATGACATCCACTGCAGTCTGAATCTCAGGAAGCCCCATCCTTAAGGGAAGGGGGAGAGCACCACATCAAGGGATCACCCTGTGGGACAAAAGAATCTGAATAGCAGCTCTTGAACCCCATATCTTTTATTTGATATAGTCTACTCAAATGAGAAGAAACCAGAAAAAATAATTCTGGTAATACGACAAAGCAAGATTCTTTAACACCCCCGGAAGATCACACTAGCTCACCAGCAATGGATCCAAATCCAGAAGAAATCTCTGAATTGCCAGAAAAATAATTCAGAAGGTCAATTATTAAGCTATTTAAGGAGGCACCAGAATAAGGGGAAAACCAACTTAAAGAAATTTAAAAAAATATAGAATATGGATGAAAAATCTCCAGAGATATAGGTAGCATAAATAAAAAACAATCACAACTTATAGAAATGAAAGACACTCTTAGAGAAATGCAAAATACATTGGAAACTTTCAAAAATAGAATTAAACAAGTCAAAGAGAGAACTTCAGAGCTTGAAGTCAAGGCTTTTGAATTGTCTTTGAACAAGGCGTTGAATCTGAAAAAAGAAAAAAATAATAAATGAAAATGACCAATGTCCCCAAGAAGTTTGTGATTACGTTAAGCGATAGAACCTAAGAATAATTGGTGTTCCTAAGGAAGAAGAGAAATATAGAAGTTTGGAAAACTTATTTGAGGGAATAATCAAGAAAAGTTTCCCTGACCTTGCTAGAGATCTAGACTTTCAAAAACAAGAAGCTAAAAGAACACCCTGGAAGTTCATCACAAAAACATTTCATCACCTAGGTACTGAAGAGAGCTATGAGGCAAAAGCATCAGATAACCTATACAGGAAAACCTTATCAGATAAACAGCAGATTTGTCAGCAGAAATCCTACATGCTAGAAGGGATTGGAGTCCTATCTTTAGCCTCCTTAAACAAAACAATTATTAGCCAAGAATTTTATATCCAGCAAAACTAATCTTCATAGTGAAGGAAAGATACTGTCTTGAAAATTAACAAGGATATTCAAGACTTGAACTCGGCTCTGGACCAAGCAGACCTAATAGACAGCTACAGAATTCTCCACCCCAAATCAAGAGAATATACATTCTTCTCAGCACCACATAGCACTTATTCTAAAATCGACCACATAATTGGAAGTAAAACACTCCTTAGCAAATGCAAAAGAATGGAAATCACTCACTCAAAACCACACAACTGAATGGAAACTGAACAACCTGCCCCTGAATGACACTGGGTCAATAACGAAATTAAGGCAGAAATAAACAGTTCTTTGAAACCAATGAGAACAAAGACACAACATACCAGAATCTCTGAGGCACAGCTAAAGCAGTGTTTAGAGGGAAATTTATAGCATTAAATGCCCACAGGAGAAAGCAGGAAAGATCTAAAATTGGTACCCTAACATTACAATTAAAATAACTAGAGAAGCAAGAGCAAACAAATTCAAAAGCTGGCAGTAGACAAGCAATAACTGAGATCAGAGGAGGACTGAAGGAGATAGAGACACGAAAAACTGTTAAAAAAAGGAATGAATCCAAGAGCTGGTTTTTTTGAAAAGATTAACAAAATAGACCACCAGCCAGACTAATAAAGAAGAAATAGAGAAGAATCAAATAGACACAATAAAAAATGATGAAGGGGAATATCACTACTGATCCCACAGAAATACAAACTACCATCAGAGTATACTAAAAACACCTCTATGCAAATAAACTAGAAAATCTAGAAGAAATGGATAAATTTCTAGACAAATACGCCCTCCCAAGACTAAACCAGCAAGAAGTTGTATCCCTGAATAGACCAATAACAAGTTCTGAAATTGAGGCAGTAATTAATAGCCTACCAATCAAAAGAAGCCCAGGACTAGATGGATTCATGGATTCACAGCCTAATTCTACTAGAGGTACAAAGACGACCTAGTACCATTCCTTCTGAAACTATTCCAAACAATAGAAAAAGAGGGACTCCTCCCTAATTCATTTTATGAGGCCAGCATCCTCCTGATACCAAAACCTGACAGAGACACAACAGAAAAAATAAAATAAAATTTCAGGCCAATATCCCTAATGAACATGGATGCAAAAATCCTCAATAAAATACTGCCAAACCAAATCTAGCAGCACATCAAAAAGCTTATCCACCAAGATCAAGTGGGCTTCATCCCTGGGATGCAAGGCTGGTTCAACATATGCGTATCAATAAATGTAATTCATCACGTAAACAGAACCAATGGCAAAAACCACATGATTATCTCAATAGATGTAGAAAAGGCCTTTGATTGAATTCAACACCTATTCATGCTAAAAACTCTCAATAAATTAGGTATTGATGGAACGTATCTCAAAATAATAAGAGCTATTTATGACAAACCTGCAGCCAATGTCATACTGAATGGGCAAAAGCTGGAAGCATTCCCTTTGAAAACCAGCACAAGACAAGGATGCCCTCTCTCACCACTCCTTTTCAACATAGTATTGGAAGTTCTGGCCAGGGCAATCAGGCAAGAGAAAGAAATAAAGGGTATTCAAATAGGAAGAGAGGATGTCAAATTGCCTCTGTTTTCAGATGACATGATTGTATATTTAGAAAACCCCATCATCTCAGCCCAAAATCTCCTTAAGCTGATATGCAACTTCAGCAAAGTCTCAGGATACAAAATCAATGTGCAAAAATCACAAGCATTCCTATACACCAATAATAGATAAAAAGAGAGCCAAATCATGAGTGAACTCTCATTCACAATGGGTACAAAAAGAATAAAATACCTAGGAATACAACTTAGAAGGGATGTAAAGGACCTCTTCAAGGAGAACTACAAACCACTGCTCAAGGAAGTAAGAGATGACACAAACAAATGAAAAAACATTCCATGCTAATGCATAGGAAGAATTAATATCGTGAAAATGGCTATACTGCCCAAAGTAATTACTAGATTTAGTGCTATCCCCATCAAGCTACCAATGACTCTTCACAGAATTAGAAAAAAGCTAATTTAAATTTCATATAGAACCAAAAAAGAGCCCATATAGCCAAGACAATCCTAAGCAAAAAGAACAAAGCTGGAGGCATCACACTACCTGACTTCAAACTATACTATAAAGCTACAGTAACCAAAACAGCATGGTACTGGCACCAAAACAGTTATATAGACCAATGGAAAAGAATAGAGGTATCAGAAATAATGCCACACATCTACAACCACCTGATCTTTGACAAACTTGACAAAAATAAGCAAGGAGGAAAGGATTCCCTATTTAATAGATGGTGTTAGGAAAACTGGCTAGCCTTATGCAGAAAACTGAAACTGGACCCCTTCCTTACACCTTATACAAAAATTAACTCAAGATGGATTAAAGTCATAAACAGAAGACCTAAAACCATGAAAACCCTAGAAGAAAACCTAGGCAATACCATTCAGGACATAGGCATGGGCAAAGACTTCATGATTAAAACACCAAAAGCAATGGCAACAAACGCCAAACTGATAAGTGAGATCTCATTAAACTAAAGAGCTTCTGCACAGCAACAGAAACTATCATCAGAATGAACAGGCAACCTACAGAACGGGAGAACATTTTTGCAATCTATCCATCTGACAAAGGGCTAATATCCAGAACCTACAGGGAATTTAAACAAATTTACAAGAAGAAAACAAACAACCCCATCAAAAAGTGGGTGAAAGATATGAACAGACACTTCTCAGAAGAAGACATTTATGTGGCCAACAAACATGAAAAAAAGTTCATCATCACTGGTCACTAGAGAAATCCAAATCACACTAGTTAGACTGGTGGTCATTAAAAAGTCAGGAAACAACAGGTGCTGGAGAGGATGTGGAGAAATAGGAACACTTTTACACTGTTAGTGGGAGTGTAAATTAGTTCAACCATTGTGGAAGACAGTGTTAGATAGATTCCTCAAGGATCTAGAACCAGAAATGCCATTTGACCCAGCAATCCTAATACTGGGAATATACCCAATGGATTATAAATTATTCTACTGTAAAGACACATGCACACATATGCTTATTGCAGTACTATTCACAATAGCAAAAACTTGGAACGAACCCAAATGCCCATCAATGATAGACTGGATAAAGAAAATGTGGCACATAGACACCATGGACTACTATGCAGCCATAAAAAAGGTGAGTTCATGTCCTTTGCAAGGACATGGATGAAGCTAGAAACCATCATTCTCAGCAAACTAACATAGGAACAGAAAACCAAACACTACATGTTCTCACTCATAAGTGGGAGTTCAAAAATGAGAACACATGGACACTTGGAGGGAAACAGCACACAGCAGGGCCTGTCGGGGGTTTGGGGGGTTTAGGAGAGGGATAGCATTAGGAGAAATAAATAACATAGATGACAGGTTGATGAGTGCAGCAAATCACCATGGCACGTGTGTATCTATGTAACACACCTGCACATTTTGCACATGTATTCCCGAACTTAAAGTACAATAATAATAGTAAAAAATAAGGAAAGGGAAAAAAGATACTGTGTTTTTTAGACAAACACATGCTGAAGGAATTTGCCACTTCCAAACCAGCACTACAAGAACTGCTAAAAGGAGTTCTAAATCTTGACACAAAACCTTGAAATACATCAAATTAGAACCTCCTTATAGCATAAATCTCTCAGGGGCTATAAAACAATATCAGAATGGAAAAACCCCAAGGAATTCAGGCAACAACTAGCACATTGAATAGAACAGTACCTCACATCTCAGTAATAGCATGAAACATAAATGGCTTAAATGCTGCATTTAAAAGATACAGAATGGCAGAATGGATAAGAATTCACCAACCAAGTATCTGCCATCTTCAAGAGGCTCACTTAACACATAAGAACTCAAATAAACTTAAGGTAAAGGGGTGGAAAAAGCTATTCCATGCAAATGGACACCAAAAGCAAGCAGGAGTAGCCATTCTTACATCAGACAAAACAAACTTTAAAGCAACAGCCATCAAAAAAGACAAGGACATTATATAATGATAAAAGGACTAGTCCAACAGGAAAATATCACAATCCTAAATGTTTATGCACCCAACACTGGAGCTCCAAAATTTATAAAACAATTACTACTATACCTAAGAAATAAAATAGATGACAACACAATAATAGTGGGGGACTTCAGTACTCTACTGGCAGCACTAGACAGGTCATCAAGGCAGAGAGTCAACAAAGAAACAATGGACTTAAAATATAACCTAGAACAAATGGACTTTGCAGATATTTACATAGCATTCCACCCAACAACTGCAGAATATACATTCTATTCTTCGGCTCATGAAACATTCTCCAAGATAGGCCATATGATAGGCCACAACACAAGTCTCAATAAATTTAAGAAAATTGAGATTATATCAAGTACTCTCTCAGACCACAGTGGAATAAAATAGGAAATCAACTCCAAAAGGTACCCTCAAAACCATGCATATACATGGAAAGTAAATAACCTACTACTGAATGATTGTTGAGTCAACAGTAAAATGAAGATGGAAATTAAAAAATTCTTTGAACTGAACAATAATAGTGACACAACCTATCAAAACTTCTGAGATTCAGCAAAAGCAGTGCTAAGAGGAACGATCATAGCATTAAATACCTACATCAAAAAGTCTGAAACAGCACACATACACAATTTAAGGTCACACTTCAAGGAACTAGAGAAACAAGAACAAACGAAGCCCAAACCCGCAAGAAGAAAGGAAATGACCAAGATCAGAGCAGAACTCAATGAAATTGAAACAATAACAAAAAATACAAAAGATAAATGAAACAAAAAGCTGGTTCTTTGAAAAGACAAATGAAATTAATTGACTGTTAGTGAGATTAACCAAGAAAAGAAGAGAGATCTAAATAAGCTCAATTAGAAACGAAATGGGAGATATTACAACCGATATCACAGAAATGCAAAACATCATTCAAGGCTACTATGAACATGTTCACACCCACAAACTAGAAAACCTAGAGGTGATAGATAAATTCCTGGACATACATAACCCTCTTAGATTAAACCAGGAGGACATAGAAACCCCAAAGAGACCAATGAGAATCAGTGTTATTAAAATGGTAATTAAAAAATTGCCAACAAAAAAAAAGTCCAGGACCAGATGGATTCACAGCTGAATTTAATCAGATATTCAAAGAAGAATTGCTTACAATCTTATTGAAATGGTTCCAAAAGATAAAGAAAGAAGGAATCCTCCTTAAATTATTCTATGGAGCCAGTATCATCCTAATACCCAAACCAGGAAAGGACATGACAAAAAAAAAAGAAAACTACAGACCAATATCCATGGTGAACATAGATGCAAAAATCCTCAACAAAATACTAGTTAACCAAATCCAACAGCATATCAAAAAGATAATCCACCACAATCAAGTGAGTTTTGTACCGGTAATGCAGAAATGGTTTGACACATGCAAGCAATTAATGTGATACATCACATAAACAAAATTAAAAACATAACTCATATGATCATCTCAGTAGATGCAGAAAAAGCATTTGACAAAATCCAACATCGCTTTATTATTAAAACCCTCAGCAAAATGGCATAGAAAGACATACCTTAAGGTAATAAAAGCCATCTATGACAAACCCACAGCCAACATTAAACATTATACTGAATGAGGAAAAGTTGAAAGCATTCCCCTGAGAGCTGGAAAAAGACAAGGTTGCCCACTTTCACCACTTCTATTCAACACGGGACTAGAAGTTCTAGCCAGAGCAATCAGATAAGAGAAATAAATAACGGACATCCAAATCAGTGAAGAGGAAGTCAAACTGTTGCTGTTCACTGATGATGTGATCATATACCTAGAAAACCCTAAAGACTCCTCCAAAAAGTACCTAGATCTGATAAATGAATTCAGTAATGTTTCAGGATACAAAATGTACACAAATCAGTAGCACTGCTATACACTGACAGCGACCAAGATGAAACTCAAATCAAGAACTCAACCTCTTTTATAATAGCAGAAAGAAAAACAAAACAAAATAAACAAACAAACAAAAAACCACTTAGGAGCATACTTAACCAAGGAGGTGAAAGACCTCTACAAAACTGCAAAATGCTGCTGAAAGAAATCATAGATGACAGAAGTAAATGGAAACACATCCCATGCTCATGGATGGGTAGAATCGATATTGTGGAAATGACCATATTGCCAAAAGCAATCTACAAATTCAATGCAATTCCCATCAAAATACCACCATCATTCTTCGCAAAATTAGAAAAAACAATGCTAAATTTCATATAGATCCAAGAAAGAGCTGGCATAACCAAAGCAAGACTAAGCAAAAGGAACAAACTTGGTGGCATCACATTACCTGACTTCAAACTACCTGACTATAAGACTATGGTCACCAAAACAGAATGGTACTGGTATGAAAATAAGTACATAGACCAATGGAACAAAATGAAGAACCTGGAAATAATGCCAATAATTACAGTCAACTGATCTTTGACAAAGCAAAGAAAAACATAAAGTGGGGAAAGGACACCCTATTCAACAAATGGTGCTGGGTTAATTGGCAAGTCTCATGTAAAAGATTGAAACTGGATCCTCATCTCTTGCCTTATACAAAAATGCATCAATATGCATCAAAGACTTAAATCTAAGATCTGAAACTATAAAAATTCGATTCTAGAAGATAACATCAGAAAAATCCTTCTAGATGTTGGCTTAGGCAAAGATTTCATGACCAAGAACCGAAAGCAAATGCAACAAAAATAAAGATAAATAGATGGCACTTAATTAAACTAAGAATCTTCTGTACAGCAAAAGAAATAATCAGCAGCCTAAACAGATGACCCACAGAGTGGGAGAAAATTTTTACAACTTTGCATCCAACAAAGGACTAATATCCAAAATCTACAAAGAACTCAAACAAATCAACAAGAAAAAAAAAATAATACCATTAAAGTGGGTTAAGGAATAGATAATTCTCAAAAGAAGATACAAAAGTAGCCATCAAACATATGAAAAAATGCTGGACATCACTAATTATCAGGGAAATGCAAATTAAAACCACATTGGGATACCACCTTACACCTACAAGACTGCCCATAATTTAAAAATAAAAAAATATTAGCATGGATGTGGTGAAAAGGCAACACTTGGCATGGATGTGGTGAAAAGGGAACACTTATGCACTGCTGGTGGGAATGTAAACTAGTACAACCACTATGGAAAACAGTATGGAGATTCCTTAATGAACTAAAAGTAGATCTACCATTTGATCTAGCAATCCCACTATTGTGTATCCACCCAGAGGAAAAGAAGTCATTATATAAAAAAGACACTTGCACGTACATTTACAGTGGCATAATTCACAATTGCAAAAATATGGAAACAGCCCAAATGCCCATCAACCAACGAATAAAGAAAATGTATACCATTGAATACTACTGAGCCATAAAAAGGAAACAAATAATGACTTTCACAGCAACCTAAATGGAGTTGAAGACCATTATTCTAAGTGCAGTAACTCAGGAATGGAAAAGCAAGCATCATATTTTCTCACTTATAAGTGGGAGCTAAGCTATGAGGATGCAAAGGCATTTGAATGATACAATGAACTTAAGGGACTCAGGTGGAAGGGTGGGAGGGGAGTGAAGGATAAAAGACTACAAATTGGGTACAGTGTACACTGCTCCTGTGATGGGTGCATCAAAATCTCAGAAATCACCACGAAAGAACTTACCAATGTAACCAAATTCCACCTGTTCCCCCAATACCTATTGAAATAAAAATAAAATAGAAATACCTACAAATTAACCCAAATGTTAATTTTTGTATACATGATGAGGCAAAATTATGATACTAACTGATGAGTCAACAGGAAGATTCACGTTATCATGTCATTCAATGTGCCAGTTCCTGAAGTGACAATGCTGTCTAGGTAAGTAAGAATTGTCAGAACACAAATACTCCTAAGTGAGCCAACCACTTCTAGAATTACTTTCCTCTTAACCATTTCTCCGTGCTTCACTCTAGTGTCTATCTTCAGCCATTGTTCCAATATCTCACCCACTAATTTTCTGATATAGTAAACATGCTTGAACTTTAGTGTGAAATGATTATGAGAAAGAAGTGATCAATTTGATGAAGTTGATGAAAATTGTGTTGGATTGCCACTTGAATGAAATGTAAAGGACATATTGAGAAATATGTCCTTGCAGACATGACAAATAGGTCCTTGAAGACATAAAACAATTAAAATGGAAAAAAGAACAAACGAGAAAAATATAAACAAATTCAAAAGAGAAAAATTTGTACAATAAAGAAGTGATGCCCCTGTGGTGTCACTGATCGTTTTTAAAAAAATCAACCTATTATTATTATTATAATTATAATTACTATAATTCCTTGAAGTAAAATGTTAAATAAAGGTTGTTTTGAATTTTCATACTTTAATTTTCTGAAAAATAATATCAAGGAAAATCCTTGATATTTGATTCAGTCTTTTTAAAATTTTTAAAAAATTAAGGACACATTTGTGATCATAACTAAACTTTGGTTAAGGATGAGATAAAACATTTATAATTTTTAATTTTATTTTTCAAAATACTATTTTAAACATGTCTGTTTTCCTCTGCATACTATAAAATGAGTTGAGATTTTTAAAATATTGATTTTTTCAGATATTTTTCTCCCATAACCAGTAATTCTCAGATAAAGCCTGCCTGTAATTCTGTCTTACCCAATGACTATACCTGCCATTTCAGACAGCAGCCAGGGCAATTCACATTTATTGATATAACAGAAGGAGGCCAGAGTCACACAACAGTGTTATACTCACTTTTTTTTTTATTTCTGAGCATACCTTTGTTATTCCAGACAGAGAGAATAGATTAAGACAGAATCTCATTTTTGAGTCCAATTTTATTCCATAAAAGTACATTCGGGAAACATTTGTAATGATGTGAAAATTAAGTAGCATCCTAGAATTAAGGATTCAGTCAGTTGGGAAAAAAGCAATGTCAGAAGGGAAGCGTCAGTGTTGCCTGGAAAGGGTTCTGTGGTTTCAATTCCCAGGGGGTGTCCTGGCATGGGAGTGGGGTGACAATTGCTCAGGGAGGTTTGGTGACCTATGTGCAAAAGGGACCTTCAAAAGGGACCCATGTAAGCTTTCAAAATCCTACATTGTAGTGGTATTGTGTAGCATCAGAAGTGCAAAAATGATGCATTTCAACATTTCCTGGACTCATTGGGAAGAGGTCAAAAGAATTTACTCAGAAATTAGCACAGCAAGAGTAAAAGAGAGAGAGCCAGCCAACCCAAAGCCTTGTGGGTTGGATAAATAGACATTTTAGCTGAAAATCAATGTAGCCTGAGGAGTAGACATGGATGTAGATACCTGAAGTGATAGTGGCATGAAGAAATAACCAGAGGGTCAAATAGGTTCAAACATCTCACAGAATCATAGCTTGGACAGAGCTCATATATAATCTGGCACCTGTGCTCAGTGCCATGATACCAGGCAAGGACCTATACACTTATATGCAACGAAGGAAGAATGTAGGTAGTGTTGGGTAAATCCTAAATTGATGGAATTTAATTTGAAACCAACAAGATCTTCACATGTCCGAGTATAACTGGAATGAACTAAGTTAGATTTTCTTGGAGGTTACAAATAAAAACTAGGTGGCTATATTTTTGCGTTGATGAGAAATGCATAGAATGCATAGAAATGCATAGAAATGCATCTGCTATCCTATTACTTTTTCTGTACAGACTCAGCATATTGGTTTTTCCTGTGATGCCAGCCTCTGGTGGCTGGTTAGCCTGGAACACTTGACAATTGCTTTCTGGAAAGTTAGGCAGGTCCTCAGAGCAAGAGGTAGAAGGGAGATTTTTTTCTATTATGTGACATAGGTCCTTCTAAATCCAGAAGTTAGTAATAAAAATTGTGGCAATATTCCATTATTTAAGAAGATGGAAAACTGGCGTTTTTTTGTAACTAATATGACCCAACACCCAGAACAATGCCTACATATAGCAGGATTTCAATAAGTATATGTTGAGTGAATAATTGGAAAGTAATTTTTAAAATGATATCACATTAAAGTCATTACTCTACCCACAATCCCAACTTCAGGTTTTGCAACAGTGAACAGAAAACAAAAAATAGATAAGCTCTACCTACAGTTTAACAATGCTATGTTTTACATTTCTATATATAATATACCTAGGGTAGTGTCTCTATGGTTGAAGCGTTTCCTCACCTCTCAGGTAGGAGCACAGAGACACTGTGCCTTACTCACTGACAAAGCAGCTCTTCAAATCCTACATGAGGTTTGAACTGTCTTTCTGGAAGTTTATGTTATGATATCTTTATGTAGGTAGATATGGGAGTAGATAGAACTCTCAATGTAGCTTGTCTTGAAAATTGACATTCTGTGTTTAATATTTAACTCAATAATAATTTAAATTTGGAAATCTGATATTCACTATTATTTGACATTTCGTTTACCCAATACTTCCTTTCTAACTACAGTAATGTCCCCATAATACTATTAAAATTGATTTCTCAAAATTCGCTTGCCACAATTTTGTTGCTCATGGATGTAAGTGATTTTATTGGTTGACCATCACATGATCTTAAGCCCTTTCAGTTTAACCATAATGCTCATGCTCTAAGCTATTAAAATAGCTTATCTAGTTATCAGTGCTTAATGGAATGGTCTTTTCAACTTGTAACTTCCAGTTTTACTGTGTTCTTTTGGATGCTTACCATCCTTGATGCCAACACAGACCAAGAGCTTGACAACATACTACGCTGTTACTTGAATGAGTTCAAAATTAGAATTTCATTTTTGTTATTCTGAATTTTTACCACAGTTTACTCTTTCGTTTGTATATTCTACCCTTACCTATTGCCACTTAATTTGAAAGTTTTATTATATATTAAAATTTACTTATAATTTGTGCATTTCTGCTGTGTAATTTCACATGGATGTTTTTGCTACATTTAAATCATTAAGCTATGGTGGATATCACTTCTTTCCATCTTTCTTGAGATTATTTCTTCATCAGAATTTTTCTTAAGACACTTATTACTTCCCTATTTCTCAGGCTATAAATGAAAGGATTTAACAAGGGAACTACTATTGTAAATAAAATTGCAGCTGGTATATCTTTATCCCCTTCTTCAAGCAAATTTGGTCTAATGTACATGAAGAAAAGAGACCCATAGAATAATGAAACTGACAAAAAGTGGGATGCACAGGTAGAAAAGGCTTTGGCCCTTCCCTCTTTGGATTTCATTCTGAAAATAGTAAGAAGAATATAGAGATAAGATATTAAGACACTACCTATGGTAAAGACTTGAACTGAACCTGAGAAGATGAATAGAACCAGTTCATTGATATAAGGATCAACACGAGAGAGTCTATACAAGGGAAGAATGTCACAGTAAAAGTGGTTGATGTGATTCGATCCACAGAAAACTAGCCTAAATACAAGCCCTACATGAATCATGGAATGCAGGTTTCCAGCTATGAAGGCCCCTGTGGTCATCTGAATGCAGAGTTTCTTGGACATCATGATGTGGTACTGCAGTGGGCTGCATATAGCCACATAGCGGTCATAGGCCATTGCTGCCAGAAGAAAGCAGTCTGCAGTTTCCACAGTGCAGAGAAAATAAAACTGTACTATACATTCATAGAGGGAAATCCTTTTGTCCTCAGAAAAGAAGTTCTGTAACATTTTGGGGGTAATGGCACAGGCACAGCAAGAATCCACAAGAGCCAGGTTTCCCAGAAAGATGTACATTGGTGTGTGAAGTCGACGGTGTGTAAATATCAGTGCCACCATACCAATATTCCCCACCATGGTGATCAGATAGATGGCAAAGAACACCACAAACAGCAGA